>NC_060275.1:82024052-82324052 GCF_021613505.1 Equus quagga
ACCAGAAGAAAAAAATAATAAAAATTATAGCAGAAGTCAATGAAGTTGTAAACAAGAAATTGGTAAAGAAAAATTAACAAAACCAAGTACTGTTTGAAAAGACCAGTAGGATTGAAAAGTCTCTAGCCAAGCTAACCAAGAAAGAGAGAAGCCACAAATTACTGATACCAAAAACAAAAGAGGTGTCATCACTACTGATACCATGGAAATTAAAAGAATAATAAAGAAATACTATGAACAACTTCATGCCCACAAATGTGATAACCTGGATGAATTGGACTAATTATTTGAAAAACACAAACTATCAAAACTCATACAAGGAGAAATTATCTGAATAGGCCTACAACTATTAAAGAAACTGAATCAATAATTAATAACCTTCCAAAAAAGGAGGCACCAGGCCCAGATTGGTTTCCTGGTGAATTCTACCACTTAAGAAGAAATGACACTAATTCTCTATAATTTCATATAGAAAACAGAAGCAAGAGAACATGTCCTAATTTATTCTATGAGATCAGCATCACTTTAATACCAAAACTGGATAAATAGACATTTAAATAAAGGAAAACTACAAACCAATATCTCTTATGATTACAGATGCAAAAATCCTCAACAAAATATGAGCACGTCAGATCCAACAATGTATAAAAAGATTTATACACTATGACCAAATGGGATTTACTCCAGGTATGCAAGACTGGTTCAGTATTCAAAAATCAATTAACATAATCCAGAACCTAATCCAGGCTAAAACAGAAAATCACATGATCATATTGTCACATAAAAGGCATGTGACAAAATCCAACACCTATTCATGCTAAAAACTCTCAGCAAACTAGGAATTGAGGGGAACTTTTACAACTGGATAAAGAACATACACATAAAATCTACAACTGACATACATAATGGTTAGTAACTAGACATTTCCTCTAAGACTGGGAAAAAGGTACGGATAGCCCCTCTTGCTACTCCTGTTTAACATTGTACTGAAAGTCCTAGCTAAAGCAATAATACAAGAAAATGGAATGCAAAGCATGCATATTGGGAAGGAAGATATAAAACTGTCCTGGTCTGCAGATGACATCATTGTCTATAGAGAAAAATCCCAAAGAATCAACAAAAAAACCCCTAGAACTAAAAAGTAATTCAATATCAATTTGCAGGATACAACGTTAATATACAAAAGTCAACTGCTGTCCTATATAACCAGCAATGAATAACTGGAATTTAATACTAATAACACAATACCATTTACATTAGCACCAAAACATAAATAAATATTTAGGGGTAAATCTAACAAAATATGTATAAGATCTATATGAGCAAAACTAGAAAACTCTGATGAAACAAATCACAAAATATCTACATCAATGAATATTCCCTGTTCATAGATAGGAAGACTCAATATCATTAAGATGTCAATTCTTCCCCTAAATGATTGATCTATAGATCCAACACATCCAAATCAAAATTCCAGCAAGTTATTTTGTTGGATATCAAGAAGCTGATTCTAAATGCATATGGAAATACGAAGACCCAAACTAGTCAACATAACACTGAAAAAGAATAACAAAGTCAGAGGACAGACACTAACTGATTTCAGACTCACTACACATATCAGTAATCAAGATAGTATGGTATTGGTAAAAGAACAGATAAATAGATCAATGAAATAGAATCAAGAGCCCAGAAATAGACTACTGAAATACAGTCAACTGATCTTTGAGAAAGGAGTAAATGCAATCCAATGGAAAAAAGATAATCTTTTCAATAAGTGGAACTGAAACATATCCACATGCAAAAAAATGAATCTACACAGTGACCTTACACTTTTTACAAAATTAACTCAAAATGGATCATACACCTAAATGAAAAAAGCAAACTATCATACTGCTAGAAGATAACATAAGAGAAAACTCTAGGAGAACTTGGCTTGGTGCTGAGTTTTTAGATACAACATCAAACACAAAATTTATGAAAGAAAAAATGGATGAGCTGGACTTCATTAAAATTAAAAGCTTCTGTTCTGTGAAAGAGACTTTAAGAGAATGAAAAGACAAGCACAGACCAGAAGAAAATATTTGCAAAACACGTATCTGATAAAGAGCTTGCCTCCACAATATACAAAGACCTCTTAAAATTCAACAATAAGAAAACAAGCCCTTTAAAAGGTAGGCAAAAGATCTGGTTAGACACCTCATCAAAGAAGATATATAGATGAGAAATAAGCATATGAAAAGGTGCTCAACATCATATGTCACTAGGGAATTGAAAATTCAAACAACAATGAGATGCCACTATGCACCTATTAGAATGGCTAAAAATCCCCAAAAGTGACAACACCAAATACTAGTGAGCATGTGGAGCAACAAGAAGTCTCATCCATACTGCTGGGAGTGCAAAATGGTACAGTCACTTTGAAAGACAGTCTGGCAAAGCTAAACATAGTCTTAACATACAATCCAGCAGTTGTGCTACTAGGTATTTACACAATTTAACTGAAATCATATGCCCACACAAAAATCTGCACAAGAATGTTTATCATAGTTTTATTAATAATTGCCAAAAACAAATCTTTCAATCAGTAAATTGATAAATTGTGGTAGAGCTATACAATGGAATGTAATTCAGTGATAAAAAGAAATGGGCTGGAGAAAATATTTGCAAATCACATATCCGACAAGGGATTAATGTCCAGAATTATAGAGGGAACTACTAAAATTCAACAACAAAACAATAATCCAATTCAAAAATGAGCCAAGGACTCAAATAGACATTTCCTCAAAGCAGATAATGAATGGCCAATAAGCATATGAAAAGATGTTCAACATCACTAATTATCAGGAAAATGCAAATCAAAACCAAGCAATACCACATCATACTCATTAGGATGGAGAAGGAAGGAAGGGAGGGAGGGATGGAGGGAGAGGAGGGAAGGAAGGGAGGGAGGGAGGGGAAGGGAGCGTGGGGGGAAGGGAGGAAGGTGCAAGTGTTGGCAAGGATGTGGAGAAACCGGAACCACTGGTGGGAATGTAAAATCATATAGGCACTAAGCAAAACAGTATGATAATTCCTAAAAAGAATTAAAAATGGAATTACCATCAAGCAATTCTACTTCTGGATATATATCCAAAAGAAGTGAAAGCAGGGACTTGACTAGGTATTTGTTCACCAATGTTTATGCAGCATTATTCACAGTAGCCAAAAAACGGAAGAAACCCAAGTGTCCACTGATGGATGAATGAATTAAAAACAATGTGGTATATACATATACTGAATTATTATTCAGCCTTAAAAAGGAAGGAAATTCTGATACATGCTACAACAGGGATGAACCTTGAAGAAATGCTAAGTGAAATAAGCCAGTCACAAAAGGACAAAGAATGTACGATTCCACACATGAAGTACCTAGAGTTAATCAGAGACAGAAAGTAGAATGGTGGTTGCCAGAGGCTTGGGCAGAGGAGAGTAGAGAGTTATTGTTTAATGGTCATAGAGTTTCAGTTTTGGAAGATGAAAAAACATCTAGAGATGTATGGTGGTGATGGTGGCACAACAATATGCATGTACTTAATGTCACTAAACTACACTTAAAAATGATGAAAATGTTAAATTTTGTTTATGTGCATTTAATTTTACAATTAAAAAAAAAAGAATACGCCTTGTGAGAAAACTGTTGAACCATGATTTACACCCCAACAGAGAGGAACACACACATAAAAGTTTGATAAAACTGAAGATTTACGACTTTGCCTGAGAAAGCCTCGTCATGTATGTATGCATGTCTATATGTAGGAGTACGTCATATATACCTATAGTAATCACGAATCTCTTCACAAATTTTTAGAAGACCAAATTGAAGCTGTTGACCTTCAAGAGGATTATTCATTTCTATTGCCTCATTAGCATATTTTCCAACATCATACACTTCTAAAAAATTTCTAGTGCGTGTCTACGTAAACACGAAATAAGCGATACTTTGTTACCATACTTAATACCAATTACCACCCTTCTGATTTTCAGACCATTAGCACCATTATTGAACACATTCTGCATAAAAATAGTTGATAATTTTGAATTTTTCTTCACTAACAGATTTATGTCACAAATAAGCACGTAAGAGCAAATCCTCTTTAATATATTTACAAAACTGTAAAGGACAAAGCAGAAAGAAAAGCAAGCCCATGTAAACCAGCTGACTCCTCTAAGCAAGTAAGTACTGGACATTTTCAGTTATCTATCTTGTTCACCTTTCAGCATCAAGACGCTTACTTCAATTACAGCATTTAGAGGTACTTAGCATCTTTTGCAAAATAATAATTCTACTGATCAACCATGCACAATTCTCTATGCTCCTCATAAGGCCTGAGTGCTAGTCATACAGCTGCGCATCAGTATTCCAGCCCCTTCCAAGCAGACGGCGAGGTAACACTTCACAGCTGTCTCTGAAGTTAGATGTGGGCTACTGACTTACTTCGGCCAACGAAGTGAGAGGAAGTGACGCTACCTAGCAGAAGCTTTAAAAGTCAATGCATAATAGCCTATCTCTTTTCCTCAGTCAGAATAATTAATGGTGGTCAGTCTGGGTCCCAAGCAAGGACAAATGGAGGAGTAGTGCTCCAGGCTACCCTACAAGGTACATGCAGCATGAACAAGAAATAAATCTTTGTTATTTTAAGCCACAGATATTTTGGGGTTTAGTATCCTGACTGATAGAGCTTCATAAGCAATTCTCTATTCATGTACTCCTCTAGGGAATGTCATATAAGAACTTAAATTGTATGACATCTGTTTTCCATTGACTGTTTGAGGTTGGAAGTGTTACATATTGATAGTTTACTATTTTCAAGTAAATCAAGATGTCACTTTTAAAAAGCTACATTTTTGGTCTAGAGGGGAACAGTATTTATTTTCTTATGCCTCCAAAGCTTAGAAAGGGTATAAAAGTCACTCGATGATTTGCTTCACATGAGCTTTAATGCTACTGTTTCATTTTGGATAGCTCAACTAATTTATAAAAAAATGGCTACGAGGCCAGCCTGGTGGCACAACGTTAAGTTCACAGGCTCCGCTTCACAGCCCAGGGTTCACAGGTTCAGATCCCAGGCGCAGACCTACACACGACTCATCAAGCCATGCTGTGGTAGGCATCCCACATACAAAGTAAGTAGAGGAAGACTGGCACAGAAGTTAGCTCAGGGCCAATCTTCCTCATCAAAAAAAAAAAGTATGTATTTTATCTTCATTTCATTTGAAGTATTCCAACTTGTTGCTTATTTGCTTCAGTTTAGGAATCTTTTGGTTTAAAACTTCTGCCATAAAACCACTGGAATTATGTTTATATCATGTATTTAAAATAAATTAAATAGTAAATTTGGGGCTGGCCGGGTGGCACCGTGGTTAAGTACGCACGTTCCATTTTGGTGGCCCAGGGTTCGCCAGTTCGGATCTCAGGTGTGGACATGGCACCGCTTGGCAAGCCACACTGTGGCAAAAGGCCCACATAAAAAGTAGAGGAAGATGGGCACGGATGTTAGTTCAGGGACAGTCTTCCTCAGCAAAAAGAGGAGGATTGGCAGCAGATGTTAGCTCAGGGCTGATCTTCCTCAAAACAACAAAAAACAAAAAAAACAAAATAGTAAATTCAATCACAGAAAATATGCTGACATTATAAAACATGATAGTTGAACAGACCAGCATTCATCATCCAGCAAAGAGAAAGCCAGTTGGTAGGTGTCACTTATTCTTCAATTCAAAGATGAAATATCTATCCATCAGCAAATCTGGCACTCTTGGGGACACCATTTCTTAAAGACTGATGATTACATGATTAAGAATAATTACAAATACATTTAGAAGAAAAAAATCATAACAAATTTTTTTTTAACTTCATGAAACAATTTACAAAACAGTCATGTAATGACTTCAGAGTTAGTCAGACCCATGTTAATATTCCAGATCTGCCACTTAAGAGCAATATGATCTTGAACAAATTACTTCACAACTCCGCACTTCAATTTCCTCATCTGCAAAAATAAGGATAATAATACCTCACAGAATGACTGGCAGAATTAAATAACATGTTAAGTAATTGGCCCATGGAGTGCCTGGTGTAAAGAAATAAATGTTCATTTCTTTCCCTCTAGAAACAAGCAGGACCAGTTCCTTTAGTGGCAAGAGAGGGAAAGGGAACCCTACAAAAGACTAACAAACACATCTTTTCCATTTTCTCTCAAACATATAAACAGCTAATTTTTCTTTTTTACTAAATCTACTACTCTATGTCATTCCCTCTCACCTGGACTAATACAACAATCACTTAATGGGCCTCAGTGCCTCTAGTCTTATCTCCCTTGAAGGCATCTTCCACATCACCAAGTAATTATATTCAATCATGCCACTCTTTTGCTTAAAATCCTTCATTGGCTGGTGATAATGTATTTTAAAAAATGGAAGTATTTAGGGATGGAGTACCACGATAGCTATAATTTACTTTCAAATAGCTTAGGTAAAAAAGAATTTATGTATAAGTACATTTTAAACATATATATGTATATATATGCATATATACTCCTATATCTGCTTTTTGCTGATCTATATGCATACAATACAGAAATGCAAAATGAGCAAAAAACAGAAAAATATTAACAATGCTAAAGCTAGATGGTGAGTTTACAGATTCACTGTATTATAACTTTTTTGGATGTGTGAAGATTTTAACAAAAAGTAGAAAATTGAATGCAAAACGAAAAATATTATCATTAGGATGCTTCATTTGTGGAAAAATGGAAAACAACAAAAATGTATTTGCTTTTTGGGGCCAGTCCTGTGGCCGAGTGGTTAAGTTCATGCACTCCGCTTCAGCGGCCCACGGTTTCTCAGGTTTGGATCCTGGGCAAGGACATGGCACCGCTCATGAAGCCATGCTGAGGTGGGATCCCACATGCCACAACTAGAAGGACCCACAACTAAAAATATACAACTATGTACTGGGGGGGCTTTGGGGAGAAAAAGGAAAAAATAAAATAAAATCTTTTAAAAAAAAAAAGAGAGAAATGTATTTGCTTAAATATACATAGACAAACTCCAAGTATAAGAAACTAATAACAATGGTTTCTTGGGAGGTGGGGAGAGCAGTGGTAAATGAGCAGATTGGGGTGAGAAATAAGAGGAAGACTTTTACATCTAATTTACTTTGTATACGCATAACTCTGTGATTGCATTGTCTATCCAAATATTGCACTAAAAAGCAATGTTGATTATTTTTACTTACTGCATATGGTTACTATGAGGGCTAAATGAGACTACCTATGTAAAGCCAAGTGTTTGGCACTCGGTGAAGGTTCAACAAATCTTAGCTAGTTCGGCTGTTAAAGTAAGAAAAAAAAGTCGTCAGTATTAATAGTACCATCTATTGTGCACAAGTTAATTTTAACCCACATCCTAGGGATGGTTAGTTATACTCTCCAGAAGTGGCTACTTACAGATATGAATTTCAAATACTAGTATCAAAATTTACATCAAAGAACGTTTTTGATTTGGAATACATCAAGATTGAAATTATTTTTTCTTGATGAAATGAGTGGTATTTGAAATATATGACTGGCTAGAAAAACTGCATGGGCACCACTGAACAAGGTTTAACAATCTAGCAAGCTCAGCAGCCTAGACTTTCAGAACAACGCTCAAGGGCTACAGCTCCATCTGGGCCTAGGATCGCCTACTTTGAGGAAGACACTGCTGCCTGACTTGAGCAGTCCTGCCATCAGACTACTATTATTATTTATCTTTAGTGGACCACAATTCTCATCATAGGGCCAGTGAATCACCTCTTCATAGAGGACCCTGCTACCTGAACTGTCTAGATGGCAGGCCATTCCTATCATCAGAATTCATCATCCACCTTGAGTGAATCCAGGTATCGCCTCATAGAGCTACTGAAAAGATTAAAAGAGATCCAAATGATAAGCACTTAGCACAGTTCCTGATATATTCCAAGAATATTATTAGCAATCATTATTATTTATTTTGAGAAACTAAAGTTGTTAAATTAACAAGTAAATTCTGTATACAAGTTTTAAGTTTTTATTCGGTTACCCTGAAATTCATGCCAATTCTAAGACATGGATTCAACTACAAAAAAATGTTCAGATTAAAAATAAGTAAACGACAATTCATGTCCCTAAGCAGCCACAGTAGATGTCTGTTACCTATGACCTGATTTTGAAATCAGGCACAAATCAAGGAAGGATTCAGTAAACTACTGTAACTACAGGTGAGTTGTTAAAAGAAAAACTGAAAATATCCTGTACTAGTTAACACAGCAGTGCCACTTTGAAATATAGTATTTTTTTTAAATAATGCATGTCTGTAAACTGGAGAGACCTATTGATTTGTTTAAACAAATTCAAAGAGAATTTTTTTTAAAAAAGTGTAAAATACCATCTAGACTTTATCACCTCCTAAACGTAACACAACAAAATATATATTCACAAGAGCACAAAAGGCCACATAAAAATAAAGACACACACACACTAAACTGCACTGTGGTTAGCTTAATAGCCTGTTATTCAATTACTAGTTTTACAGAGCTTCATACCATTTAAGAAAAACTGGACAATCACTATTAGATTTATCCAAATCTAATCAGTAAAGCTGCAGACTACTAGACCTGAAAAGAGCAATTAAAACTCCCGCTGACTTCTCTGAGTAAATTACTTAAATACCTAAGTTTATGACTTTTAAATAAAAAATAGAACTGTATATGCAATTTGATTTCAATCACAAAACTAATATAATTAATAAGAAAATGAGACACGAAACCAGTACTTTTTCCAATGATTTTTCATAAAAACATTCCATCTTTTAAAAATATTCACTTAGGGGACCAGCCCGGTGGCTCAGCGGTTAAGTACACACGTTCCACTTCGGGCAGCCCAAGGTTCGCCGGTTCGGATCCCAGTTGCGGACATGGCACAGCTTGGCAAGCCATGCTGTGGTAGGCATCCCACATATAAAGTAGAGGAAGATGGGGGGGGCCAGCCCCATGGCCGAGAGGTTAAGTTCGAGTGCTCTGCTGCAGGCGGCCCAGTGTTTCGTCAGTTTGAATACTGGGAGTGGACATGGCACGGCTCATCAAGCCATGCTGAGGTGGCGTCTCACATGCCATAACTAGAAGGACCCACAACTAAGAACATACAACTATGTACCGGGGGGCTTTGGGGAGAAAAAGGAAAAAAATAAAAAACTCTTTAAAGTAGAGGAAGATGGGCATGGATGTTAGCCCAGGGCCAGTCTTCCTCAGCAAAAAGAGAAGGATTGGCGGCAGATGTTAGCTCAGGGCTGAACTTCCTCAAAAAAAAAAATTCACTTGAGATTTTTTTAACTGAAGTATAATTACCATATAACAGTATATTAGTTTCAAGTGTACAACATAATGATTCAATATTTGCATATATTGTGAAATGATCACCACAATAGGTCTAGTTAACATCCATCACCATACATAGCTACCAAATTTCGTGAGATGAGACATTTTAAGATCTATTCTTTTAGCAGCTTTTAAATATGCAATACAGTATTATTTACTATAGTCACTATGCCATACCTAAAGAAGTCGCTTTAACTTTAAAATATTTTTTGTTATGTTACCAAACATCCAGGCAATAAAGTACTTGCTGAAAAGAAGTTTGGAAGATCTGGCAAGAGTTAATACTTATCAACTAAAAAATAGTGTATGTATGTTCAAAAAGCCCAGCTGAACTCTGTTGACCACATATACTTAAGAATGTATACCAAGATTCTAATTCCTATTCTTAATTCATCAAACATCTATTGAAACATCTACTATGTCTGGTGCACAATGCTAGACCCAGTAGCTGGCTTTAAAGATTTTATTGGAGGAAGGCAGACATATAAACAACAATTTCAATGTCACTACTTTAAATGCTAGTGGTAATTTCTATGATAAGAGAATATACAAGGTGTTTTTCTATGAATGGAGGAACAACTGCTGCTTCTTCAATTGTGTTTTCACAGCATAACACCGTGCTTAGTATGTAATAAGTATTCAGTAAACATGTTTAGAGAAACGAATTGTTGTGGGTATTTTGGGGTTTTTTTTTAAAGATTTTATTTTTTTCTTTTTCTCCCCAAGCCCCCTGGTACATAATTGTATATTCTTCGTTGTGGGTCGTTCTAGTTGTGGCATGTGGGGCGCTGCCTCAGCGTGGTTTGATGAGCAGTGCCATGTCCGCGCCCAGGATTCGAACCAACGAAACACTGGGCCGCCTGCAGCGGAGCGCACGAACTTAACCACTCGGCCACGGGGCCAGCCCCTGTTGTTATTTTTAATCTGAACAGTTTTTGTAGTTGAATCCATGTCTTAGAATTGGTCTGAATTTCAGGGTTAAGCTAATAAAAATGTAAAATTTCTAAACAGAATTTACTTGTTAATTTAACAACTTTAGTTTTCCAAAATAAATAACAAGATTGCTAATAATTTTCTCGGAATATATCATGAACTGAGCTAAGTGCTTATCATTTAGATCTCTTTTAATTTTCTCAGTAGCTCTCTGAGGTGATACCTGGGTTCACTAAATGAATAGGACTTAAATAGGCAATGGGTGTAGAGGCAGGGAGAATAGAGGGGAAGGCAGAAGACTGACAACGGAATTAAAAAACATTTAGCATATCACTTTGATCCATTCACATATTTAGTGCCTATTATGTGTGGTATACAGTTTTATTACTAAATTAGGTATAGTACCACAAAACCAGTAGTTTACATTCTGGTCATGAATTCTTTATTTTCCCAAAAATGCTTATCTTTCCACCAATACTTCTTATTTTGCCTGCTCCTAACTCCCTTCCAGTAAATTAAATAAAATGGTAAAATTTAACAGTATCCAAAATATTCCAAAATGACTTAAACTCTAATAGATTCCATTTTTTATTTGCTTTTATTTCTAAAATAAATAGAACTGAACAAATTTAACTAAGCAAAATCACGTGGTTTGTTTAATGTGGACTGTAACAGCAGAATGTGTAATTCTCAATCTCAAAGATCAGGGTTTATTCTGTATATTGAGCATTCTGCCATCCCAAAATCCATAGTATAATAGCTACACAGCTATTTATTACAGAAAAAAAATTACTTTATTATTGGCAATTCTTTAAATTTGCAATACATTTCCATCTTTTCCATTCTTTCTTTGATGGAAAATTTTGGAGTCCTAGTAAAAACCCAAATCACACAAAAAGCTATCTTTCTGACAGAATTCCACTTACACATTTTAGTAAATATTGCCTTAAGATAAAGTCTGCAATACTGTTATTCAATATACGGAAGAAGCAGGACTCATCATAAAACTATAAAAGTCATCATTTTTCAGTAATCTAAAACATCATTGTCCATGATGGTTACATTTAAAACCCAAATAGCCATTCCATAAGGAAAACAAAAATCTAAAATGCTATGCTGCTTAAGGAGATGCTAGAAAATATTTTTAAATTTCTACACTATTCCATAATCAAATGAGCCCACATGTTTACTAAATATTTATTATATGCTAAGCACTGTGTTACGCTGTGAAAACACAAAGGTGACAAAGAAACAGTTCCTGCTCTCAAAGAACTTAAGTCTAGTGGGAAACACAGACAAGGAAACAGGCAATCACAATGAAGCATAATAAGTACTAGAAAGAGGTAAGAGGTAAGAACAGGGGGCTCTAAGACCACACAGGACTAGTATTTAATCTAAGATTGTGACTCAAATAATGCTCCTTACAGAAAGTGATGTTTAAAGTGCCACCTGGTGCAGGCCCAGTGGTTAACTGGGTAAAGTTCCTTGCTCTGCTTTGGTGGCCCCTGTTCATGGGTTTGATCCCAGGTGCAGACCTACTCCACTTGTCAGCCATGCTGTGGAGGCATCCCACATACAAAGTAGAGGAAGACTGGCACAGATGTTAGCTCAAGGCGTATCTTCCTCACCAAAAAAATAAAGTGCCACCTGAAGGATGAATAGGACTTAAATAGGCAAAGGGTGTTGAAGTGGGGTAAAGGCAAAGAGAACAGAGGGGAAAGCAGAAAAACAGTCTAGGGAGACAGGACCTTAATTATAGGAGAGGGTGGAATGGGGGCGGGGGGGAGACAGAAGATGAGCGTGAGCAGTGTGGGATTGCAAGTAGTTCAGAATCATTAAAATATAGTTTGTGTATGGGTAGAGATTGGGCCAGAAGGAAACTGATGAGAGAATGAATGCCAAAGAGTAAACAAAAGATATGAGCAGGGAATATGAAGGACTCTGTGGCATGCTGAGAGGTTTGGACATTAGCCTATAGGCAACAGAGAATAAACTAAGACTGATGACATGGAGACCAGTTAAGAGGTAGGACGATAGTAACCACAGTTGCATTAAGGATGGAAATTAAATGATAGTTAGGAAAATGAATGCTAGGACTGAATGACTGATAAGAAAAGGCTTCAGAGAGGGAGGAGACAAGAATGATACACAGGTTTCTGGCTTAGATAACCAGCTGGGTGTTGGTGACAGTACTAAGAGGGAAAACGAGCGGAATGGTGAGGGGGTGATCATCAAACTGTTTCAGATATGCCGTGACTGAGACAGATGTCTGTGGAAAATCCAAGTGGAGATGTCTTGGTTAGACCTAAGGGGTCTAGAATCAAGACAAAAGATTCAGAGTTACATCTGACATGGACAGTAGGTCCTAAAGTGAGTGTGTTAGGCAAAAATTGTAAAAAGTAAAAATTATCTTTGGAAATCCTTTCGGAAGTGCCCTCTCCCCTCAGTGGAGACCCACATACCATCTCTTAATGAGCCAGTCCTCTATCACTGGAACCAACTGCTGTTTCTTTGGTTGGGTACTAAATGATCACTAAATAGAATAATGAGAGAATTAACTTGAATTTCTAAATGTTTTTAAAAACCTTTTCTAGACTTTTTTAGTTACCATGTGCGTTGACTTTCTTGAGTGAAAAGTGTATACAATGCGAACGAACTATATACATTTAAGCTTTAGTGTAATTAGTTGGTAACTGAAGTCATGGTAGATAACAAGATATAGGCAGAGTGTATTAGGTTCCTATTGCTACTTAACAAATTACCACAAAGTAGGTGGATTAAAACATCACAAATTTAGGGGCTGGCCCCATGGAGTAGTGACTAAATTCATGTACTCTGCTTTGGTGGCCCGGGGTTCACTGGTTCAGATCCCGTGCACAGACCTAGCACTGCTCATCATGCCATGCTGTGGCAGGCATCCCACATATAAAGTAGAGGAAGATGGGCATGGATATTAGCTCAGGGCCAATGTTCCTCAAAAAAATAAAAAATAAATAAAAACACAACACAAATTTATTGTCTTATAGTTCTGAATATCAGAAGTCCAAAATGAGTCTCACAGGGCTAATATCATATGTCAGTAAGGCTGGTTCCCTCCGGAGGCTCCAAGGGAAAATCTGTTCCTTGTATTTTCCAGCTTTGAAAGACCATTTGCATTCCTTAGCAGGTGGTCACAGCACTCCAGTCTCTGCTTCCATAGTGACATTTCCTTCTCCTCTGACTCCTCCTGCATCTTTCTTCTTAGAAGAACCATTGTGATTACATTGGGCCCACCAGAATAATCTCCCATCTCAAGATCCGTTACTGTATCTGCAAAAGTCCCTTCTGCCATCTAAGGCAACATTCACGGTTCTGGGGATTAGGACATGGACATACTGGAGGGGGGACATTAGTCAGCCTACCAGAGAGTACGCAAAGAATAAAGGTATTGGTAATTCTCTCGCTTTTAAATTGGACAGTGGGTTCATACAAACTCATTTTGCCATTATGTTTTCTAACCTTTATATGTTACATATATTCATACGTTTATAAAATATTATATAATATAAAACATTTTAAAAAGAGTGAAGGGCTATAAATCAAACTCTGAGAAACACTGACAGTTCAAGGAGTGGGCAAAAGATGACGGGCATTCAAAGGGAAGTGAGAAGGAGGAAAGCCAAAAGAGTAGTCAAAGGAAGAATCTCTCAAGAATGACAAAGTCATTTTTTTGGATTGCAAAGATCAAGTAAGATAAGGACTGAGAAGAGTCTAGAGTCTATTCATGTATCAAGAGGATCACTGTCGACCTTGATGAAAGCTATTTCCACAGAATGGTGGATGCCAAAAATAGACTGCATTGAGCTGACGAGTGCATGGGAGGTCACAATCTGGAAAAAGCCAGGTGCAGATAATTCCTTTATATACTCATGAATAAAAACTGTAAATAGACAAAATCCAAGATGCTCTGATAAGCCAGGAAGAGGAACTAAAATCTAGGTAAGATTTACAAAAGGAAAAAAAACAGGGTTTGGGGGTGGGCAAAAGGGCTAAAGGGGCACATATATATGGTGACAGATAAAAATTAGAATATTGGTGGTGAGCACAATGCAGTCTATATAGGATACTAATGATCAGGGCTGGCCCCATGGCTGAGTAATAAGTTCACACACTCTTCTTCAGCGGCCCGGGGTTTTGCCGGTTCAAATCCTGGGCGCAGACATGGCACTGCTCATCAGGCCATGCTGAGGTGGCATCCCACATGCCACAACTAGAAGGACCCATAACTAAAATGTACATCTATGTACAGGGGAGATTTGGGAGAAAAAGGAAAAAATAAAATCTTTAAAAAAAAAAGAATACTGATGAATAATAATGTACACCTGAAATTTCATAACGTTATAAACCATTATGACCTCATTAAAATAATAAAACAAAACAAAACACCACGATGAGATATCACCTCACACCTGTTAGAATGGCTGTCGTCAAAAAGACAAGAGATAAGTGTGGCAAGGATGTGGAGAAAAGTGAACCCTGATGCACTGTTGAGGGGAATGTAAACTGGTGCAGCCATTAAGGAAAACACTACACAGGCTCCTTAAAAAATTAAAAATAGAATTACCATTAAAAAAAATGGTGGAGAAGAAACAAAGGAACAAAAAGGAAAAGAAAAGGGGCTGGCCTCATGGCTGAGTGGTTAAGAGTTCCACACGCTGTGCTTTGGCAGCCCAGGTTTGTGGGTTTGGATCCCAGGTGCAGACCTACATCACTCACCAGCCATGCTGTGGTAGAGGCCCACATACAAAATAGAGGAAGACAGGCACAGATGTTAGCTCAGGACTAATCTTCCTCAAGCAAAAAAAGAGGAAGACTGGCAAGAGATGTTAGCACAGGGCAAATCTTCCTCAGCAAAAAGTAAAAAGAGAAGGGAAAGAAACAAGTCAGCAAAGAAAGAATAATGCTGTTGAGGATGATGATAATGTTGTCATTACAATTTATCAGGCACTTCGCATATGCCAGGCACTGCCCTAAACACTTTATGTACTTTATGAAGCAAAGATTGTTATGTCCATTTGACTGAACAGAAAACAGGCACAAAGTAGGCACAGAGCTAGGAAGTGTCAGATCTGGAACTCAAATGTAGGTAGAGCTCACTGCAAAACATGTGCTCCTAACTACTATTTTAGACTGATGTGATGGATCCAATAGAGTAGTTCAAGTGTGAGGAAGCTAAGAACACAGCCTGGCAGCACAGCTAATATCAGGACCTAATAGGAAATCTCTGGAAAGCAGTTTTTCCCAAAGCTAGAGTCAAGGACGCTAGTAAGAGATTATTAAGGGAGTTGGAAGAGTTTGAACTCAAAGCCAAAAGATTAAATTTGAGACCAAAATAAAAACTTGAGCCCTAATGAGGGGCCACTTACAAGCAGTAACTAAGATGAACTTAAATCCTCTGTTGTTCCTTAGCAACAGAATAACAACGTTTTTAGTCTCAACTAAGGGAAGAGGAAATTGAAATTTGTGAAATAACCTCAGACGCACGTTATACCCCTCCCAGTGTTAACAATGCATGAAAATGGTATGCTAAAACACATTAATAAGATGGAAGACAAGGCCACTACCACAGTAATCAGTTAGACATGACAGTGGGACAGGAGCAAGAGCTTAAAAGGCAACTGTAGAAAAAAATTCCCTTAACTATCTTTGAATCATTTAGGTAGTATCAGTGAAGAGAAAATATATGCTCACCCAGAGAATGAGATCATCTAGGTTACTGGCTACTAACCTTATCTGTTACAGTCTCAAATTCAAAGAAAACGTTGTAGGTTGATCTTTGTTTGCTGGGATGTTGTTATACGCAGTTCCTGGTCAACCATCTGGTAGAGAATATGGGAGTATTCTGCCTTTACGAATTTTTTAAACATGGAATTGTATAGAAGAAACCATCTCTTCCCTGGAGAACTTCTATTATTATTTACAGTTAAGTGAGTTATAAGATCTCAGCTTCCTGATCCTTTGTCATGTCCTTCAGAATACTGGTGAATAAAGCAAATTCCAATAAATATGAGTTATTTACAACCCTAGGAACAGATTAAACTATAACATAATTGTCAACAGACCATCTAAAATGAGATCATTCACTTTCATGAGATGAAATAACATATATAAAGCAATTACCTCAGTGCCCAAGTGCTCAATATATGATAGCTATTCTTATATATAGAACTCATTATTAGAATTCTAGAATTATTATTCTAGAATAGAATTCTTATCATTAATAATCTTTATTAATGATAAGAATTCTTACTATTAGCACCCCCTAAAAAAATAGGTTACAGGGACTCTTGAGTTGTAAGGAAGCCTGTAATGGACACCTTTGGTACTCAAGTCACATTCCCTTGACCCATCTGTCATTCAGCCATAGCTAGAGGAGCTCAGACTCAGGTCCTCCTCCAGCATACCACCTCAAGTGATCCCATTATGCCTCAGGGTCTTTAGAAGCACAAGTATAGCTCAAAGTACAGAAGAGTTAACACCTTCAACCAAAGAGAAATGAGAACCAGTGGATAAATGTTCAAGCCTTCCATCTTTCAAGTCGACAATACTGAAAGGCATTCTGTAAGCTTCTCAGGAGGTGCCAGTGGAACTGAGCCTCTACTGCTCACAGCAGCAATCTCAGCATCACACTTTTTTCCTTCTTCCCTGTCTCATTCCTGGGCTCCTCACTTCTAGTTCCTAGGTCAACTCTCAAATAAACCACCTACACTCAAGTCCTTGTCTCAGACTCAATTTTAGGAAATGCCAATCTAAGACAAAGCCCTTCTGCAAGACTCTTGAGAAATGATCATCTAGCCTTTGCTTGACTATTTCTTCCCTATACATTCATCCTCAAAGCAGAAGTTCCAAAGGCATATATCCTAGTAAACTCTGTAGAAATGCAGTCCTGTGAGACTAGAAAAGAAATACAAATATTTCTATAACGAGTGAACAAACTTTAGCAAGCAAAGACCCCAGAGTTCATTAGGAAAAAAGTTAAGAGGTCAGCTGCCACCATTATATATAAACATTATTTGTTCCCTAAAGATATCTCAATATAAAATATTCGTGTTCATAATTTTTGTTCAGGGAGCCCAGCTTTCACTATACCTGACTTTCAGGGTTCCATGATCTACATGCATATGATACAGCAGTGTAAGTAGAATTACAAACAATGACCGTACCCTTAGTCACTTTAATCTAACTCAATTCAATATTTCCCCAGGATTTTCCAAACATGGTACCAAAGACACGGATTTTCAGTTCCTCTCTAGAACTGAAAAAATTTCCATCAGCTATGATATCTGCCACATAGGAAAAAACAATCTGAAGTAGTAGCTGTCACTCAAGAGAATGACAGAGACAAACCAGAAAGAGAGCCTAGTTGCTTTCTAGCTCTGGTCCCTGAGACCAGTTAGCTGTACCCTTGCCCTTTCCATTGCTTGGTGACATAAACCAATTCCCTTTTCTTCCCTAAGTCAGTCATCTGAGTTTCTAGGATTCTGTGACTTGTTACTGAGAAAGGTCTAACACAAGAGCTAGTCATAAACAAAACTTGTAAGATCTAATACTCTCTACAGGCTGTAAAGCCTGGGATCCATGAATCCCCTAAAAATTCTGATATTATATATATGAGTATACATATTTCTAGAGAGAAGTCACCAAAACTTCCATCAGTTACTCAAAATAAAACTGTGACTCCCACATTCTCACAAAGAAGTTAAGATTTATTGGTTGATGGTCTAAACCAGTGACTCAATGTATTTTTCTGTCCACTTATATGGACAACAAACTTCCATCTTTTATTAAATGCCATGATTTTCAACCCAGGGCACACGTATTTTGAAACCCTTTCTCTGCCCCATTTCTAAGATTCTGATATGTTAACTCCTCCCTTCCTCCCACCACAGTTGAGAATCAATGGTGTAGAATCTGAAGTTATGAACAACTTTTTTGAATCCTTTTTAGATCTTCCAAATCTATTTAGACGTGCTAAAATATAAGAAATATTAGAATTTAGCTTTAAAAATAATTCGTCTTAGAGGCCGGCCCCGTGGTCCAGTGGTTGAGCTTGCATGTTCTGCTTTGGCGGCCCAGGGTTTCGCCAGTTCAGATCCTGGGAGCTGACACGGCACCGCTCATCAGGCCATGCTGAGGCAGCGTCCCACGTAGCACAACCAGAAAGACCTACAACTAGAATACACAACTACGTAGTGGGGGGCTTTGAGGAGGAGAAGAAGAAGAAGAAAGAAGATTGGTGACAGTTATTAGCTCAGGTGCCAATCTTTGAAAAAAATAGTATTAAAAATAATTCCTCTTAGGATGGCTGGTCCTGGTAAGATGTAGTTAAGCACACTCTGGCCTCTCTCCCCCGCTGAATGCAACCACGAACTGTGGACAGGATGCACAGAACAGTTATTTGACGACTCTGAAAAGTAAATAGCAGGCAGCTCAGAGATCACCAGAATTGGAAGTACCACTGAACCAGCAGTGAGTTTACCATGTTTTTTCCCACCAGTATCCCCTGCTTGAACTTCTTTTTTTTTAAAGATTGGCACCTGAGCTAACAACTGTTGCCAATCTTTTTTTTTTCTTCTGCTTTTTCTCCCCAAATCCCCCCATTACATAGTTGTATATTACAGTTGTGGGTCCTAGTTGCGGCATGTGGGACACCGCCTCAATGTGGCCTGATGAGCAGTGCCATGTCCATGCCCAGGATCTGAACCAGCGAAACCCTGGGCTGCCCAAAGTGGAGCGCATGATTAACCACTTGGCCAGGGGGTCCATCGCCGCCCCGCCCCCCACGCCTGAACTTAATGCAGCTGGAAACCCAGAAGTGAGCACTACTCCAAAAGAAGCACTCTGCTCCAAAGAACTAGAAAGGGAACTAATAGAAATGGGTGAGAGTGCAAGTCAACCATTTTTTTCTCTTTTCTCCATTCTCTCATCACCATATACCAGCCAGAGGCAATCTTGTGGCCACATGGAAACCTGCAAGAGCCAAAACTCTGAGAGAAGGAAACCATTCTCTCCATTCACTGAAGTTGCAATTCTAAGAAGGTAGAACCAACATCTATTTTCCTGTTGTTTTTTCTCTCTGTCCTCCTGTTCCTTAGCCCCTGATACGAATGTAACTGTAGGACTGCACTACAGAGCAGGCTAACAAGAGCCACAAGTTTCCGGATGGAATCTGCAAAGGGAAATCCCAGGGAATTGCGTTTTCAAAACATAGGAAAATCTCCAAATACTTGGAAATTAAATAAAACATTTATAAATAATCCATGCATCGAAGAGGAAGTTTCAAGGAAAATAAGAAAATACTTTGAACCAAAAGAAAATAAAACACAACATATCAAAATTTGTATGAAACTAAAGTAATTCAAAAGAAAACAGAAGATTAGGAAAGACTTCCAAGCTCATTTTATGAGTCTAGCATTACCCTGATACCAAATCTAAACAAAAACAGTACGAAAAAGAAAGCTACAGACCAATATCCTTCAAAAACATAGACACAAAAATCCTCAACAAAATACTAGCAAATCAAATATGGCAATATATAAAAAGAATTAACACAATCAAGTGGGGCCTATCCTGAGAACACAAGGCTGGTTCAATATTTGAAAACCAATCAATATAATCCACCATCGTAACAGTTTAAATAAGAAAAACCACAAGAATATATCAATTGATGCAGAAAAGGGATTAGACAAAATATAACACGCATTCTTGATAAAAAACTATTAGCAAACTAGAAGTAGAAGGAAATTTCCTTGGGGCCGGCCCTGTAGCGGAGTGGTTAAGTTCGAGCACTCTGCTTTGGCAACCCAGGGTTTCATGGGTTCGGATCCTGGGTGCAGACATGGCACCACTCATCAGGCCATGCTGAGATGGCATCCCACATGCCACAACTAGAAGGACCCACAACTAAAATATACAACTATGTACTGAGGGGATTTGAGGAGAAAAAGGAAAAAAAAAAAAAAAAAAAGGAAACTTCCTCAATCTGATAAAAGGCATTTCTACAAAAAAATCTTTAGCTAACATTTTACTTAATGGTGAAAAATTGAATGCTTTTCCCTAAGACTGGCAAATGCCAAGGGTGTCTACTGTCACCACTCTTATTTAACATCCTTCCAGAAACCAAAAAGAAACAAAAGGCATAGGGATTGGAACAGAAAAAATAAACTGTCCCTATTCACAGAGTGCATGACTACCTATTTAAAAAGTCCCAAAGAATCTACAAAATATTTATGGAACTAACAGGTGAATTTAGCAAGGTTGCAGGATACAAAGTCAACACACAAAATAAATCCTATTTTTCAATACAGCAACGTAAAATTAGAAATTGAAATTTTAAAAACAATGCTATTTACCATAGTCCCCCAAAATTCAGATACTTACGCATAAATCTAACAAAACATATACAGGATCTGCACATTCAAAAGTACAAAACTCTGATGAAAGAAATCAATCAATAAGTGAAGAGACATACCACATTTATGGGTTGGAAGACTCAACATAGTAAAAATGACAACTCTCCTCAAATTAATCTATAGATTTAAAACAACACCAATCAAAATCCCAGATGAATTTTACATAGATAATAGATAAGCTGCTTCTAAAATTTAGATGAAAAGGCAAAGGAACTAGAACAGCTTAAAAATTTCTGAAAAAGAATGAAATTGGAAGAATCACAACTATGCAATTATAATACACATTTATTATAAAGCTACAGTAATCAAGACCGTGATACTGGCAAAGGGATTTAAAGCAATGGAACAGAACAGAGAGTACAAAAACTGACCCAGACAAATACAGACAACTGATTGTTGACAAAGGTACAAAAGCAATTCATTGGAAAAGGATAGTCTTTACAATAAATGGTGTTGGAACAAGTATACATCCATACGCAAAAACACTAACCTCAATCTAAATTTCATAATTTATAAAAAAAATTCATTCAGGGGCTGGCCCAGTGGCGCAGCAGTTAAGTTCACATGTTCCGCTTCTCGGCAGCCCAGGGTTCGCCGGTTCAGATCCTGGGTGCAGACATGGCACCACTTGGCAAAAGCCATGCTGTGATAGGCGTCCCACATATAAAGTAGAGGAAGACGGGCATGGAGGTTAGCTCAGGGCCAGTCTTCCTCAACAAAAAGAGGAGGATTGACGGTGTTAGCTCAGAACCAATCTTCCTCAGAAAAAAAAAAAATTCATTCAGGGCTAGCCCTCGTGGCCTAGTGGTTAAGTCCAGCCCGCTCCACTTCGGTGGCCTGGGTTCTGTTCCCAGTGCAGACCTACATGGCTCTGTTAGCAGCCATGTTGTGCTGGTGAACCACACACTGAAAAAAAAAATAGAGGAAGATTGGCACAGATGTTAGCTCAGGGTGAATCTTCCTCAGCAGAAAAAAAAATCCACTCAAAATGGATCAAAACTTCAAGAAGAAAATATAGGAAAAAACCTTCATGGCCTGGGGTTAAGCAGAGTTCTTAGATATGACAACAAAAGTACAATCCATAAAAGAAAACAACTGGTAAATTGGACTTTATCAAAATTAAGAATGTTTACTGTATGAAAACTACTTCTAAAAGAACGAAAAGAAAAGCTACAGATTAGGAGAAAGTATCTGCAAACCACATATCTGACAAAGGACTTGTATCCAGAATATTTTAAGAACTCAAAGCTCAACAATAAGAAAATAAACCACCCAATTAAAAAATGGGTAAAAGACATGAATAGACACTTCACCAAAGTCCAACATCATTATCCACTGGGGAAATGCATATTAAAATCACAATGAGTTAGCCACATGGAAATGCAAATCAAAACCACCAGACACCACTTCATACTAACTAGGATGGTTATAATAAAGAAGATAATAATAAGCATTGATGAGTGTAAGGCTGCACAACCAGCTGAGCTAGGGCAGTGGGATATTGTGCCGAGAGACCGAAGAAACGACCTGGAGACAGCAGGCGAGACATATAGATTTACTGGGACTTACGTAAAGGGAAAGCGTTCAGGGGCTGCCGGCTGGACGTATATCTGCGCACCACTACAGCCTCCCCAAAGAAGTTTGTTTAAGTAGGCAGAGGAACAAAGGCTGCGTGCTTGCCAAGGGGGATCATACCTGTATGACCTGCATTCCAAGGACCAGAACCCCTCCTCCCAAAGGGCCTCTGTTTTCCTCCAGACCTCGATGGTCTTTGTGCCAATTATCCCACAAGAAAGCAGCTGGGTTGACCAAGCCCAGGACTGTTACCATGATGTGTTATCATGATGAGTGCTGGCACATAGCCCAGATAAGGAGCCTCAAGGACACATGGGGGGCCGCCAGCTAATGCCCCTACAATGAGGTTGTGAAGACACTGGAACCTTTATTCACTGCTGGTGGGAACATAAAATGGTGCAACCATTTTGGAAAAAGAGTCTGGCAGTTACTCAAAAGACTAAACATAGAGTTACCACATTACCCAGCAATTCAACTCCTCTGTATATAACCAAAAGAATGTAAACATATGTCCATGCAAAAACTTGTGCAGGAATGTTCATAGGACATTATTCATAATAGCCAAAAAGTGGAAACAAACCAAACATTCATCAACTAATGGATAAATAAAATATCGTCAGGCCGCCATGTGGCTGAGTGGTTAAGTTCGCTCGCTCTGCTTCAGCGGCCTGGGGTTTCACAGGTTCAGATCCTGGGCGCAGACATGGCACTGCTCATCAGGCCACACTGAGGCAGCATACCCCATGCCACAACTAGAAGGCCCCAAAACTAAAATATACAACTAGGTACTAGGGAGATTTGGGGAGAAAAATCAGGAAAAAAAAAATATATCGGGGCCAATCCAGTGGTGCAGCGGTTAAGTGCACACATTCCACTTCGGTGCCCCGGGGTTCACTGGTTTGGATGCCAGGTGCGGACATGGCACCACTTGGCAAGCCATGCTGTGGTAGGCATCCCACATATAAAGTAGAGGAAGATGGGCACGGATGTTAGCTCAGGGCCAGTCTTTCTCAGCAAAAAAAGGAGGATTGGCAGCAGATGTTAGCTCAGGGCTGATCTTCCTCAAAAAAAAAAAAATCGTATGTCCTTTCAATAAAATATTTGTCATCAATAAGAAGGAATAAAGTACTAATAGATGCTACAACTTGGAAAAACGTTGAAAACATTATGCTAAGGAAAAGAGGCATCACAAAAGATGACACAATTGCATTCATAAGAAATATGCAGAGTAGACAAATCTATAGAGACAGAAAGTAGACTGGTGGTTACCTAGGGCTAGGGGGAAGGGAGAAACAGGGAGTGTCTGCTGGTGGGCATGGGGTTTCTTTTTGGGGTGATGAAAATGTTCTAAAATTGACTGTGAATAGTTGCACAACTCTGTTAAAATACTAAAAACCATCAACTGATACACTTTATATGAGTGAAATTTTATGGTATGTTAATTATATGTCAATAAAGTTGTTATAAAACAATCACAATGAAATACCATTCTACACCTATTAAAATGGCTAAATTTAAAAATACTGACAATACCAAAAGCAAAACAGTACAACCACTCTGCAAAGTGGTTTGGCAGTATCTTATAAAATTAAGCATATGTTCCCTACAATCCAGGAATCTCCCTCCTGGGTATCTACTCTAGAGACATGAAATCATGCTCACACAAAATCCAGTACAAAAGTGTTTACAACGGCTCTATTTGCAACTGTCAAAAACTGGAAATAATCCAAATGTCTTTCAAGAGGTGAATGGATAAACTGTGGTACATCTACATAATGGAATACTACTTAGCAATTAAAAGGAATGAACTATTGATATACACAACTTGGATGAATCTCAAAGGCACTGTGCTGAGCGAAGAAAACAATCTTCACAAAGTTGTATACTGTACGGTTCCATTTATATTAGTCTCAATATTAGAAAACCATGGAGATGAAGAAAAGATAACTTGTTGCCACGGATTAGAGGCGTTGGGAGGGATAACACGAGGGAGTCTTTTGGCGTAAAGCCTTTCGTTATTCTATACCCTGATTATTATGGTTACACAATCTATACATGTGTTAAAATTCTAAAAACTGCTCACCAAAAGGAAAAATGTAAACTTTTCTTTATAATTTTAAAAATAAAAAAAAATAATTAAATCCAACCTAGAGTCAACTCTTTACTTTCAAGTCACTAATAATCTCATTTAATTAAAAGTGCAATATATAGGGGCTGGCCCCGTGGCCGAGTGGTTAAGTTCGCGCGCTCCGCTGCAGGCGGCCCAGTGTTTCGTTGGTTCGAATCCTGGGCGCGGACATGACACTGCTCATCAAACCACGCTGAGGCGGCATCCCACATACCACAACTAGAAGGACCCACAACCAAGAATATACAACTATGTACCGGGGGGGCTTTGAGGAGAAAAAGGAAAAAATAAAATCTTAAAAAAAAAAAAAAAAAAGTACAATATATAGTTCATTTAGTTAAAAGTACAGTATATGGTTCAAAGAAAGATGCTGGCAAAATGAAATACATCCTAAGGAGTACCCGGAGGTAGTAAAGCATTAGGAAATCTGGTCACTAATAAAGGGTAAACAAACTGGACATGCTAAGCCTAGCACACAGACTTGGAGGGAGAATGAGTGATGACAAACGTCTTCAATTATCTGAACGGCTGACATGTGCATGGGAGTTAGAATTTTTCTATGTAGTATTCAAGGGAAACACCAGTTTCTGAGTCTAAAAGTATAGAGGGTTTTCTAGGGCTACCAGAAATTCTCATATATTCCTCAACTGCTAGATAATCAACACGCAGAAAGTTCTAGAGATTCTCGCCTTAAATTCTTCCAACTCAAACATTAAGTGAATCTATGAACTATAATTTCTAGAGTTAACCCACCAAAGTAGAAGGCACTGAACATCTAAAAGCTTATCCCTTCCTGCCAAAATATCACCTTTCATTGCACAAAAGTAAATACTACAAAGCACTTCAAGTTACAAATTTTTAAAAAGACTAAAGTACAAAATCTTAACAAAAGCCATATTGAGACCTATTTTATTTCTCCAAATCTCATTTATACTAAGGATATTAAAATTAAATTCAAATTACTAATGTCAAATTAAATCTAATTTCATTAGACAGACAAAAAGTTATTAAATACAAATTTCATGCAAATTTCTATAAGTATATTCAAGAAATCTCTTGAAAAAAAAGTACTCTTTCCACACAGAGTGGTAGTCCTCAAAAGAGCCAAAACATCTGTATTCACTTTAAAACTCATCGAGACAGACTGACAGTTTCAGAAGGAGCATATGGCTTGCTGAACAGTCATCTAGAACAGGATCTTTTGTCTAGTAAACCCTATTCAAGGACCATCTACTTATGTACGGAGTGGCTGAATAAAGGAAAGAACATATTTTTGAGTCCTAGAAAACACAAAGAAAGAAACTCTTCATCCAGCTTTGTTAAGGATATAGCAAAACATATTACAAAGCAGCCAGATCTTTACTCTCAGAGATAGTGCTCACATCTGAAACAATTCTTAAAAAAATCACTGAAACAGGAGATTCCATACCGCATTTTGTGGGCTAGCACGTCCTGGGTTTGAAGTCCCCAGGGAATGAGCAGAATCCAATCCAGGTAGGACTGCCATGACCCAGACCCTTCAGGAAGGCAGATTATGGTCCCCTAACCAGGCAGAGCACCATGACCAGCCGCAGGGTTTGTGGAGGGCGAAGGGAAGATGAAATGGGTCCTGGAAGAAGGTGCTTATAAATACCAGCTACCGAGAGGGAACCAGCTGCAAAACCGTGCATTTGATGAGTATGAGTATTATTTCTTGATTCTGTTTGGAATAAGTTAGAGTGCATGATATATTTGTGTGTGAGTGAACATATATATATCTCTCTCTCTAAAATTTATATCAAAGTAACATAAAGACTGATGAGATACAGGTGCTGCAAAAAAAAAAAAAAATCACTGAAACAAAAGAACTCTAGAAAAGCATGAAACTTTCTTAGAGAACTACATCCACCCAAAGACCACCTCCCTAAAAAAGCCATTTCCATTTTAAAGGACAAAACACTTTCTTAAAACTTTGAAGGGCAGAGTTCAACAGCTGCGCTATATTAAACCTGAGCCCTTCCAAAAGGAAGACCAAGGGTCTCTAGAGAGTGAATAACATGGCCTGCCTTCTCCAAAATTATCAAAATGCCTGCTTTGCCTCAAAGGAAAGTTTCTCCAAGAAAAAGGCTCTATACGGTGCATGGGTGAAAAACATAAAGCTTAGATTAGGAAAATATGCAAAAATGTGAGCATTTGTGTGTGTTTCTGGAAATCTCCTTCACCCCTCCCACAAGGAAAAAAGCATTTTGAAGTCTTTCAAGATATAGCATGGAAACTATTTAAAAAATAAAATAAAACAGTAGTTCTCAGCCCTTGCTTCCCATTAGAATAGCCATGGAGCTAAACCTTAACCTAAACTTACTGAACCAATATATATTGGGGCCAAGACATCTGAACGTCTTATGTTCACAACAGGTGATTTTGATGCACTGCAAGCATTTAAAAACACTGAAAAGGAACATGATCCTATAAAGAAAAAATTAAGTCTAGTGAGTAAAGGCAAAAAGAAAATGTCTCATGTGAGCAACTAACTAGTTCTAAAGAAACTAAGGTTGTATTCACCTATCAAAATGCCCAATAACAAATAACAGAAAGAGAATTTGAAAGCAGAAATTCTGAACTGCTCTCATGCCATTACTTAAAGGACAAAAGACTTAGACTAGTTTGCTAAAATATCCAAATATTTAGATGAAACTCATTATGAAGAATGTGGCCACTGCGTAATTCAGGTACAATAAGGTTCCATCTGGGTCTTTGGACACTGAAAACTAAAAAGAAAAGTGATAGGGGGCCAGCCAAGTGGTTAAGTTCATGCACTCCGCTTCAGCGGCCCAGGGTTTCACTGGTTCGAATCCTCGGTGCCGACCTGACACCACTCATCAGGCCATGCTGAGATGGCATCCCACATGCCACAACTGGAAGGACCCACAACTAAAAGTATACAACTATGTACCGGGGGGCTTTGGGTAGAAAAAGGAAAAATAAATCTTTAAAAAAAAAGAAAAAGAAAAGTTATAATAAGACTTCATGTATTATATGTAATTATCTGTCAATCTTAAAAATGCTCAAGGCTTTAATCACAACAATATAAATTGTGGCCATCATCAGAGCTTCATCAAGCCTACTTTATCTTACACAAAATTCTAACAGGTTTCCTTGCTTGGTATTCAAACCCATGATAAATGAAAAGGGGTAGTGAAACTGCTAAAAGGAAGCAGACCAACCAAGGAAGGATACAAAAACCCTATCAAAAGACAGACACAAGAACTCTGAAAGCACAGCAGACACCTGATAGTTTTTAAAGGCAGCAGAACACAATACTTGTTTTTCCTAATGATCACTGGAGTAAAAGAAAAAAATGTTTTCAGTATACCTTGTTTAATACACATATTATATGTGTTTTGTTTAAGAGGGTAAGAAAATATAAGAAGTCATTTATAGAAAGTCTCTCACCACAAATAATTACAAAATTTAGAGGAAAAAACCCATACTATTAAAAAACAAGGGGGGCTGGCTGGTGGCGTAGCAGTTGAGTTCACGTGCTCCACTTCAGCAGCCCAGGGTTCGCAGGTTCAGATCCCAGGCATGGACCTAGCACTGCTAGTCAAGCCACACTGTGGCGGCATCCCACATAAAATAGAGGAAGACTGGCACAGATGTTAGCTCAGCGACAATCTTCCTCAAGCAAAAAGAGGAAGCTTGGCAAGAGATGTTAGCTCAGGGCCAATCTTCCTCACACACACACATAAAAGCCCTAATTCCTCAATTGGAGACCCTCACTGTACAAAAGGAACAGTGGAGTGAAAGTAAAGACCATTGGATAGTCTCTCATATAAAGAACATACCTTGTTAAAAGGAAAAGAAAACAGAGAAGACACTGGGGTTTTAATTTACTATTATCAGACAAAATATTTCTCACTGCAAAAGTCAACATATTCCTTTAGACTGCTAAATTTCCTAGTAAACTTATTTCTGTTTTTCCTCGTATTTCCTAGTAAACTTAAAAATCTGTTTCCTCAGCTGTATCGGTTTCCTCATCTGAAAAATGAGACTAAGAACACCTGAGTTCACAGGATTACTGTGAAAATTACATGACGATGCAGATCAAGTCCTTGACACAGTGGCTAACACAAGGTAAGTGAGAAATAAATGTTAACTGCTATTATTAATTTGTGCTCAAAATAAATACAATAAAAATGATTCTCAACTTTCACGAAGGGATATATTTTAGAAGCCTCGCCATTTGAAATTGTCTTATTTTGTATTCACCCCATACCCAGAGACCTCTTCTAACATGCATTACATAGGAACCAAGCTGCTGCATCCTTCCCCATTAAGCCTCAGGTATTATTAATTTTTAAAAACTTCATGTAAAGCAGCTTGCAGAGAGCAAGTCTAATCATCCCATTTAGTTACCATTATTCCTAAAAAGCTTTCATGTTCCATGAGTACCCTTTCCCAAATAAATTCATTTCCACTTCTTTTTTTAAATCTGAATACAGGAGTCAGAACACTTGTCAACGAAATATATAAGTACAAAAACAATCTATCTATGAGACAAGTTCAATCCAGAAGTTAACAGAGGGTTAGGTGAATATCCTAAACTCAGACCATTGCAAATAATTAGAAAAGAATGTTATAGATATTTTATATTCACATTTATGTAGGTTAGTGCCTACTTGGTTTTCACTGATAAGGCTATTAACAGAAATACTGCCTATGGCTCCTGTCTGTTCTCACAATCATGTATCTCTAAATATATATTTACTCATCTATGTGATAATCATCTACCTGTTATGTGTGAGCCATCAAACTAGGTGCTGTGAAGTATACAAAAATAAATAAAATCTTTTCCAGCCTTCTAAAAGTGTGTGACTTCACCAGACCATCAGTCCAAGTGCTAAAACCTGCTGATCTGCAAATGTGTGTGTGCGCAAATGTGTATCCGTATGTATAAAAAAGAGTCAGTAAAGGTAACCAACAATCTAAACATCTTTGTGGCTTACAACAAAGGTTTATTTCTTAGTCACTTTATATGTTATATAACCTACAAGAATCAGCTTCTGCTTTGCTCCATGTTATCATCATTCCAGGAGAAAGGGGACCTGGCAAAACACTCATTTCCAAGGGAAAAGGGACATTGAAAACATGAGACAGCTCTTAAAGATTCGGCTTGACATGCCATATCATTTCCAGTAACATTTCATTGGCCAAAACAAGACACTTAGCCAATGGCGCAGTGATATATAATGCTGTCACAGGGAATGGAAGAAAATATTTTAAACAATAATACCATCTACCACAGTATCTACCACCAAAATTAAAGAAAAGAAATATATTAAGGCTATTCAAACCAAAAATAAAATTAGCATTTATTTAGATAAAGTTTACTATGTGTCAGACACTATTCTAATATTTATTAGTATTAAAATATTTAATTCTCAGGGCTGGTCTGGTAGCGTAGTGGTTAAGTTTGCATGTTCCACACTGGGGGCCCGGGGTTCTTGGGTTCAGATCCCCAGTGTGCACCTATATACCACTTGTCAAACTACGCTGTAGCAGGCGTCCCACATATAAAATAGAGGAAGATGGGCGCAGATGTTAGCTCAGGGCCAATCTTCCTCGGCAAAAAGAGGAGGGTTGACGGCACATGTTAGCTCAGGGTTAATCTTCCTCAAAAAAGAAAAATCTAATTCTCCTAAGAATTCAACAAAGAGTCTGCTACTGATGAAAACAGACCAACTAAATATAGGTATTTTTTAATGAGGAAAATAAGCAAAACAATGAAACCTATTAGAGGATACTGTAGAAACATTTCATGTTCACAATACTAGGCTTTGATATGTTCAAAGACAGCAAAAGTATCTGCCCTTCAGAGATGAATTTGTTTATCCAGCCTATCTAAAGTAGAAGTCCACTTACTGATTTTAAATGTCCTAAATGCTTCTCAAATTTGGGCTAAGAGAGTTTCCTAGCAAGGTGTAATATACACAGAACTCCTGTCACCCTTAGGACCTCTTAGTCATTGGAGGTTCCTGCAGACTCATAACTTCATACTGCCTTATCTAATGCTGAAAAAGGAAATAGAGCAACAAAATAAAGCCAGAGATTGGAGCATAAAATAGGCCTCACAAACAGGTCCCAGAGAGGCTTAGTCCCCAAAACAGTGATTAATTAATACCCTCTGAGGACCCTAAGGAGCTATGATGGGGTAAACACAAGACTCAGTCTAACTGAGAAGTGATGAAACAAGGCTGAGAAAAGTATACATGAATAGGTTAAAGAAAACGAAAACAAAAACCACTGCACCAAATGTTCTGAGTCCTAAGTATTACTATTTTGAAATAGAGTGCTATTTGATCCGGCTTTCAGATTAAAATCCTAAATAGTTAAACTTACCCTGGACAAGCCCTTAGGAAAGTAAGGACAAACGTAGGCCATTTATCCAGAGTTTTGCCCCCTCTCATTGAGTCCAGGGAAATGGGAAGCATGTGGAAACCGGGACTCACTCTAGAGCATGAGTTCAGTAACTAGCAGCTGAATCATCTACACTGTTAAAACAATTTTTTTCTCTCTCTCTTGTGTGTATATGTTGTTGGGTTTCTTGGTTTGCTTGTTTTTTACTGATATACTATAGTTAAATTCATATAAGCTAATGTAGCAGTTAACTGCTTCCTGCCTTCAACTGACACTTCCTTTTCTTCAATATCCGTATTTCTTCACTTCTCTCCTCCTTACCAAGTGCCTTACTGATTTTACTCTCCCTCATTTTACTCAAGTGATCTGAAATGGTACATCATTTGCAAATGTTTTCTAAGCATTACGATAAAGTGAATTTTAGATGTAGACTTCCCCATTTACTGTTCTCTGTCCACACTCAACTTTTTTGGATCCTCATTACTATCAAACCATAATGGAAAGAGTGCTTAAAGACGAAAAGCAAATAATATGTAAGGGAGAAGGGCCATAAATCTCCCTCGACGTGAGACAGACATCGTAAGCTCTTTGGGTAAAAAAGTGGTATATACGGAAAGCAAATAAATGTCATTTGGTTTGTTTAAAATTTGTTTTCCTTGGCTTTTAAGTCTTTTAAAGTGTGAAACAAAGGCGATCTAATACGATTTAAAATTTTATTTTCAAATGTCTTCTAATACATTTTCAAGCAGAAATTCTTTAAATTTGGGTAAGTAGCACTAATTATCATGAAAGTTTCCAAAATCTAGTATCTTAACTTCAACTACTTAATTGCTGACAAAATGTGACTTAAGTTTAGATTTACAATCATGTTTTGATTAGCCATGCACCAGAGGACCCTAAAAATCTGTTTTCAGTTCTAGGGCTACTGTGAACACATTATTATTCAGGAATGCAAAATTGGGGCTGGCCCAGTTGCGCAGCGGTTAAGTTCGCACGTTCGCTTCTCAGAGGCCTGGGGTTCGCCGGTTCAGATCCCGGGTGCGGACATGGCACTGCTTGGCACACCATGCTGTGGTAGGCGCCACATGTATAAAGTAGAGGAAGATGGGAATGGATGTTAGCTCAGGGCCAGGCTTCCTCAGCAAAAAAAAGAGGAGGACTGGCAGTAGTTAGCTCAGGGCTAATCTTCCTCAAAAAAAAAAAAAAAAAACAACAAAGGAATCCAAAATTAATCTCCATAATGTCTAGGAAACAAAAACTAACCCGGGTACCTCGATTCTATTCCTAAGTCAACCAGTGGAGTTTTTTACCTCAGAGAAATACTTTCCATTCTTCAAGTTCCCCACATGTAGAACAGTTAACTAAAAATTTTTTACCTTTCCCCAATCTTAGCATCCTTATTTTTCAATGACTATATTATGCATATATGTCTCTACTATTGCCTTCAAGTCTTTTCACAAGCCATTGATCCGACCCAGGACATCCTCTTCTTTCCCATCCAACACCCACTATTTAAAACCTTAATAAAACTTACCTTCAAAAATCCTTTCTAATTAACTCTAGTTCTAACTCTGCTTTCCCTTCGTATTTATTTAATGAAACACTAATTAGCATTTGACTAGACCCTTTTTTCAATTTTAATCACCCCCAATCCTCCCACCTCCTTCACATCTGGCCATTCAGTCTTTGCATCCTTGTTCTACGCACCTTAATGCAGTCGCCACAGCATGTAGAAGACACTCAACATAAGCCCTGGTTTATATTTATACTAACAAGCTGCGAAAACAGCGATAAAAAATTCTTCGCAGATAAAAATGCTAGTGTGTGTGCATGTACGCTGTTGTGGTCGTATTATAACCAAATCGGGAAAATTCGGAAAAATAGGGAAATGGAGAATTAAGTAAAGCAGTCAGAAAAAAAGAATTCATCAGCACAAAAATGCTTCAAGGCAAAACAATAACGACAATCTGTGAATTATTGTGAGGCTTTAATAAAATTCTGGATGGGCACCCTCCCAACATCACCACCAGCCTTTTAAAAATTACCTTCCAAGGTTCCTAGCAGTGAGATTTTTACTAACATTGAATTCCAACCAAGTTTTCCTCCCAAGCGGACTGATGAATAAAACAATCTTTCTGTTTAGAAACCAAATCAACACCACTTGAAGCCGCGGAACGAAGAGATGGATTTATCCCTCCAGCAAGGACTAGAGTGATGGGTGAACAGGTGAAAAATGGAGGGGTGCGGAAGGGGAGAGGAAACGCGTGAGGCTCCGCCCCTTTTCCAGAGGCTGGGGCCGGGCTCCCGCTCCGGAGACAACGCCACCCTACAGAACCTGTCCCAGACCAACAGCCCCAAAGTTTCCAAGAAACCAGAGGGCCTGCCCGCCCCTGCCCGCAGTGACGCCCCCACTCGCCTGGCCAGCGCCCCTTGATCACAGCTAGTCCCAAATCCGCCCGCCCTCTCCCAAGGAAAGGGTCAAGAGAGGACGCTTTCCCCGAGGTCCGGGCCCTGGCCGGTAGACATCACCGCAAAAGTGGAGAGACGCGAGAAGCCTGAAGGAGAGGAAATGCACAGAAATCCTATTACCTGGTTGGAACCCTGGAAACAGAAACGGCAGCTACAGCCACTGCCCTTCTCCCCCACAACGCTTGCCTCAGCGCCACTGACATTGAGACCGCCGCCATCTTGCTGCAGGCAAACACCAGGACGGATCACCGCAAGGGACAAACTTCCTTCGTTCGCAAGCTAGCGCAACCACACTGTAATGGAGTGGTTTTTTGGTTTATTTTATTTTTTTGTTTGACGTTTTGTTAAATACTGGAGTTTAGAAAAGAGGTGAAAGGTTTGGTTGAAAGAGATAAAAAGGAAAATGGATGGAAGAAAAATGCAGAAGTACATTAAGTGTAAATATTACCCCCATAAATTGTAATCCTTGTTTGTTGTTAGGACTGGTTATTTAATGAAAAGACCAAAAGAAAATACTTGAAAACTTAAACACCTGCAACTCATAAGTTTTTTCAAAGGACTCAGAATATTTAGGGCTGAACCCACTGGAAGAGCCAGAGGGCTCTTTGGGTTCTTGAGAACCTAAAGTATTACTTTTCCAAAGTGTTGCCAGATTCAGTTTGCAAGCCCTCAGGAAAGGGCTGTATTCAGTTTGATGTTCTGTAGTTGTAATGATCATATTTTCCAAACGGCAAGTCTGGACACATGGCCTGGAAAAAGATTATTTTTATGACGTGCGGATTTATATTAAAAACTAATGGAACATAGTATTTGATATCACTGTTTTCCCAGTAAATTCTGAATGTGTAATCATCAATTGCCACTAAGAATCTGATTAGTGCTCTATTCATATAAAACAAAATTATCTTCTGAGGCGAGTGTTGGAAACATGTTTGTATTATGGGATACTGACCTTAAGAACAATGATTCACTGTGGATTATATAAAATAAAAAGCAGGTTAATTTGCAGGATTTGTTTTTTAAGAGATTTTTTTAAACGCTGGAACATTGCTGCTCTTAAAATTAAGCACGTGAGGGGCCGGCCCCGAGGCCGAGTGGTTGGGTTCACTCACTCTGCTTCGGTGGCCCAGGGTTTCACTGGTTCAGATCCTGGACAAGGACATGGCACAGCTCATTGGGCCATGTTGAGGCGGTATCCCACATGCCACAACTGGAAGGACCCACAACTAAAGTATATAACTATGTACTGGGTGGATTTGGGGAGAAAAAGCAGAAACAAACAAAAAGATGGCAACAGCTGTTAGCTCACGCACAGAAAGATGAAGGAAAGCTAAGGAGAGCTGTCTCAGAGGGAATTTTCTTTTAAACTTTTTATTTTGAAATAATGATAGATTTCACAGGAAGCTGCAAAAATAGTACAGAGAGATCTTGTGTATCCTTCACACAGTTTCCCCCACTGATGACACCTTATATAACTCTAGTACAATATCAAAGCCAGAAAACTGACAGTGATGTAAAGTGTTTGTATAGTCCTACGTCATTTTATCACGTGTCAGTTCATGAAACCACTGCCACAATCAAGATACAGAACTATTCGGGGCTGGCCTGGTGGTGTAGCAGTTCAGTTCATGCATTCCACTTTGGCCACCTGGGGTTCACCAGTGTGGATCCCAGGCGTGTACCTACGCACTGCTTATCAAGCCATCCTGTGGCAGGTGTCCCACATATAAAATAGAGGAAGATGGGCACAGCTGTTAGCTCAGGGCCAATCATCCTCAGCATAAAGAAGAGGATTGGCAGCAGATGTTAGCTCAGGCTAATCCTCCTCAAAAAAAAACACAGTATTCAAGAATAAAAGCAAGAGGGGCCAGCCCAGTGGCACAGCAGTTAAGTGCACACGTTCTGCTTTGGCGGCCTGGGCTTCGCCAGTTCGGATCCCGGGTGCGGACATGGCACCGCTTGGCAAGCCATGCTGTGGTAGGCGTCCCACATGGAAAGTAGAGGAAGATGGGCACAGATGTTAGCTCAGGGCCAGTTTTCCTCAGCAAAAAGAGGAGGATTGGCAGCAGATGTTAGCTCAGAGCTAATCTTCCTGAAAAGAAAATAAATAAATAAAAGCAAGAAATTAAAAAAAAATACAGAACTATTCCATCACCACAAAGATCTCCCCCATGCTACCCTTTTATAGTAATGCCCACCCACCCCTAACTCCTGGCCCCTACTATCCTGTTTCCATTTTTATAATTTTGACATTTTAGCAATGTTCTATGAATGGACACATGCAGTGTATGACTTTTTGAGATTCACTTCTTTCACTCAGTATAATGTCCTTGAGATCTGTCCAAGTTATTGTGTGTATCAATAGTGTATTCCTTCTTATTGCTGAGTAGCGTGCCATAGTGTATTGTCAGGATTCTCCAGAAAAACAAAACCAATAGGATAGATATATATATATGGATGGACCACAGTTGGTTTAACCATTCCCCTGTTGCAGAACATTTTGGTTGTTTCCCGTTTTTGGCTATCACAAATAAAACTGCTATGAACAATTATGTACAGGTTTTTGTGTGAACATAAATTTTCGCTTCTCTGGAACAACTTCTCAAAAATGCAAAACTGGGTCATGTGATACATGTATGTTTAGTTTTTTAAGAAACTGCCGAACTATTTTCCAGAGTAGCTATACCATTTCACATTCTTACTAGCAATGTGCGAGATCCAGTTTCTCCATATCCTCACCAGTATTTGGCATTGTTACTATTTAACTTCAGCTCAGCTAACATAAATAATAGGTATGATAGGTATCTAGTGATATCTCATTATGGTCTTAATTTTCATTCCCCTAATGGCTAATGATGTTAAATATCTTTTCATGTGGTCATTTGCCACATGTATATTCTATTTAGTTAAATGTCATGTCTTTTGCCCATTTTCTAATTGCATTATTTGTTTTTTGCTGTTGCATTTTGAGAGGTCTTTATATATCCAAGATACAAGTCTTTTATCAGAAATGTTGTTTAGTAATATTTTCTTCTATCTGTAGCTTGTCTTTTCATCCTCTTAACAGGATCTGTTGCTTAGTAAATGTTTTTAAAACTTCACGAAGCCCACTTTAGTCATTTTTCAATTTATGGATTGTGCTTTTGGTGTCATGTCCAAGTACTGTTCACCAACCCTAGGTCCTAAAGATTTTCTCCTATGTTTGCTTCTAAAGGTTTTTTTAGTTTTACCTTTTACATTTAAGTCCATGATCCATTTTGAGTTAGTTTTTAAGTTAAGTTTTTAGTTAATAAGATGTGAGGTTTAGGTTGAGATTCAGTTTTTACCTGTGGATATCCACTTGGTCCATCACTATATGTTAGGAAGACTATCCTTCTTCCATTGAATTGTGTTGTACATTTGTCAAAAAATCAGTTGGCCATACTTATGTGTGACTGCTTCGGGTTTCTCTATTTCAGAGGGAATTTTAAGCCCAAGGGTGGCTTTAATGTTTGGGTTAAATTTTAATGAAGATTTTTTCTTTTTTAAGGAGTAACTTACTCTCTGTGCCAACGTTCATAAGGACAACCTTTTGTAGCCCTGACCCGAGTCCCATTGACCAAAACCCAACCTCTCTTCCTACCATGTATTCTAGTCCCCTCCTTCTATGAATTTAGAATCCCCAGGGAAGCCTCCACTTTCCGGCTTTTTGCCTTTCTACACAGCCCATGATCCAAAAGCAGCATTGCCAGCAATACACTCGTGTAGAATCTCTGGTTCTCTTGACCTTCTGCTGGATTCTTTCAGCCGCCTCTACCTGAGGTCTTGCTGACCTCACATACAGGATATAGGCTTAAGAATGGAACAGAAATAACTTGCTGTGTTGTTTTTTTTTTTTTACAATTTCATCTGAACTATAGATTCTACCACTAAGCTTAAGAGAATGTCTAGATGCAAGTACCATTTTATTATTTCAATAGGAGTACTAAAATATGAATTGACTTTACTTTTTGCTTGCATTTCATACTTGGTGACCAGAAACCTCCTCTTGAGCTGCTCATCATTGCTAAACAAAACAGCAACCTAAGACACTTGTTTTACCAATGAGTACTCACTATCTCACCTTATCTAACTTCTCAGTAGTTTAGCATAGCTTTTAACTCACTTAGTATCTTTAACCTCATTTCCCAAATGATATTCTGGGGAACACTAATTGTAAGAGAGGTTTTTTTTTTTTAAAGATTTTATTATTCCTTTTTTTCCCCAAAGCCTCCCGGTACATAGTTGTATATATATACTTTTTAGTTGTTGGTCCTTCTAGTTGTGGCATGGGGGATGCCGCCTCAGCGTGGCCTGACAAGCGGTGGCATGTCTGCACCCAGGATCCGAACCGGTGAAACCCTGGGCCACCGAAGCAGACGGAGCACGTGAACTTAACCACTCGGCCACGGAGCTGGCCCCGTGAGAGACTTTAATAGGTACTCCTAAAACTTGATTCTATACTGTTAATGTTAGAGGCTCGAATAGTCATAATATCCTTGGAATCATTGTTTTTTCTCCAGCTTTATTGAGATATAATTGACACAGTAACATTGTGTAAATTCAAAGTGTACAACATGATGATATGATATATGCATATATTGTGAAAAGATTACCACAATAAAGTTAGTTAACACATCTATCACCTCAGATAGTTACCTTTTTGTGTGTGTGTGGTGAGAATTTTTAAGATTTACTCTCTTAGCTACTTTCAAGCAAACAATATGATATTGTTAACTATAGTCCCCACGCTATACCTTAGATCCCCAAAACTTGTTCATCTTCTAACTGGAAGTTTGTACCTTTTGTCTACCTTCATCCATTCCCCACCACTAACATTTCCCCACTCCCACCACCCCCACCTCCCTCCTGGAAACCACCCATCTACTCTGTGTCAGTGACTTTGGTTTTTTTAGATTCCACATATAAGTGAGATCATACAGTATTTGTCTTTCTCTGACTTATTTCACTTAACATAATGCCTTCAAAGTTCATCCATGTTGTCACAAATGGCAGGAATTCCATCTTTTTTATGGCTGAATAATATTCCATTGTGTATATATACAGCACAGTTTCTTTATCCATTCATCCACAATGAACACTTAGGTTGTTTCCATGTCTTGGCTGTTGTAAATAATCCTGCAATGAACACAAAGGTGCAGATATCTCTCAAAGATAGTGATTTTATTTCCTTTGGATTTATGCCCAGAAGTGGGATTGCTCAGTCATGTGGTAACTTTGGAATCTTTCTTAATTCCTCCCTTTCTTTCACCTTCCACCTCAATCTTTGGAAGATATCCAGAATTTGACTGTTTTCCTTTCTTCTGCTATTACTACTCTGATCCAAGCCACCATCGCCTCTTGCATGGTCCATTACAGTAGCCTTCTAACTGCTTCCACATAGCAATCAGAGCTGTTGAAGCAAAAGTCAGGTCATGCCATTCCTCTGTTCACAACCCTTGAGGGACTTTCTATCTCAGTCAGAGCAAAAGCCAAAGACCTTATTATAACATATAAAGCCCTGTACATGGGCCGGCCCCATGGACAAGTGATTAAGTTCGTGCGCTCCGCTTTGGTGGCCCAGGGTTTCACCAGTTCAGATCCTGGGTGCGGACATGGCACCATTCATCAAGCCGTGCTGAGGCAGTGTCCCACATGCCACAACTAGAAGGACCCACAACTAAAAGTACACAACTATGTACCAAGGGGCTTTGGGGAGAAAAAGGAAAAATAAAATCTTTAAAGCCCTGTACAATGGGCACCCTAAAGGTTCTCCAACCTCATTTTCTACTACTATCCAGTTCACTTACTACATTCTAGACCCAATTGCCTCCTTTTTTTTTTTAAAGATTGGCACCTGTGCTAACATCTGTTCCCAATCTTTTTTTTTCTTTTTTCCTTCTCCCCCAAGGCCCCGGTACATAGTTGTATATTCTAGTTGTGAGTGCCTCTGGTTGTGCTATGTGGGACGCCGCCTCAACACGACCTGATGAGCAGTGCTACATCCGCACCCAGGATCCGAACTGGTGAAACCCTGGGCCGCCGAAATGGAGCATGCAAACTTAACCACTCAGCCACAGGCCAACTCCAATGGCCTCCTTGATATTCCCAAAATACACCAGGCCCACTCCTATCTCAGGGTCTTTGTGCTTGCTGTTCTCTGTGCTTAGAATCTTGTTCCCTGTGTCTGGAATACCCTTCTTTTCTCTCTCTCTCTCCCTCTCTCTCTCTGACCTCCTTCAAGTCTTTGCTCACATCACCTTCTCAGTGAGATCCTTCCTGACTACCCTCTCTAAAATTTTGGCCGCACTCCAACACTTTCTATACATCCTCTCCGCTTTATTTTTCCTCCTTAGCATTTTTGTAAGTTTCAGTACTTTATGAACTTTCTATGATAAATATGAATTATAAAGTAAGGAGGGAAAATCCCTCAGTAAATGAGGTCAATCTCCCTCCAGCTATGGAGGTAAACTTTTCCTTACCTTCACAGTAATGCTTCCAGGAACAATTGTTTTAAGTCTGCAATAGATATTGATCAAATGAGGAAATTTTTACTTCACCTACAATAATTAGTAAATTATATAATTTTACTCTCACTTGGAATTGGAGATCTGCAATGGCTCCTACTGGGTTACCACACTCATTCTGGCCTCCAATTTATATTCCACTCTGGAAATGAACATATGATCATATCACCTCTATAAATCTCTCCAATGGCTTACCACTGCCCCCAGGATAAAGACAAAATCCTGATCTGATAGATTCCACATGGTCTGTCCCCCACCTTCTTCTCTGGCTCTCCTTCTGTCCCACCCCAGAGGCTTTCACAAGCTGTTGCCCACAGGAGTGCTCTTCCTTGCCTCTTCCCGAATCATCTTCCTTGCCCTCCAGATCACAGCCGGTGAGTCACTCCCTGTAGTAGAAACTGTTGGTGTCTTAGAAGCATTTCCCACCTCCCCCTTCCTTGCTGCCAGAGCCTGACTCCTACTATAGAGACTAAAAAAGGTCGTATACTTCCCATCAGCTCTTGCAGCTAGCACGTGACATGCCCAAGGCCGAGGGGAACTGAAATCCTTTCTGGGATAAAAGGCTTCCAGAAAAAAAGAGACACACAAGGAAAAACATCTCTTTTCCTGTCTTTGGATGCAGTTGTATGAGGACATGATGCCTAGAGCTGTGACATCTCAGCATGAGGGAACAAGCATAAGAACGTAGCTACAAGGAGGAATGGAAGAGTAGAGAGAGGGAAAGAGCCTAGGGCTCTAATTGCGTTGTTGAGCTTCTGAATCAACTCTGATCAAAATACCTCCAGACTCTTGTTATATGGAAAAACAATTGGCTTAATTGTTTAAGCCTCCATTTGCTAGATAGCCTGCAGCCAATGCTCTCACGCAAGGAATACTTCTCTGACTTCCTTCACTATGTCAGCTCCTCTTTTTGTAGACCCACCTAGCACTGTATCTTTCTCCCTTAGAGCACCTCCCATGGTGCAGTTATAATGCAATGTAATCATGTCTTTCTTCAGAAGGTAAAGTAAGCTCTCTGAACTTACTTTTTTAATCCATTTTTGCTCATCATTTTCCCATACCTAGCCTAGTCCCTGACACATAATAGACCCCAAAGAAGGTGTAGAACAAATGAATGAATGAATGAATAAATGAAGCTAATTGGAACTTTAAAAATGTCAAAAATAGGAAGGTAGTGGCTTTTGTTTATTTAACTTTTGCTTAGAAAAAGCTTGTACAAATTATTTTTAATGTGATTGTTCTCTCAGGTCTACAGATCTTATTGGCTTCTAATATTTCATCTTTGATCAAGTGCCATTTCCTGAAGACCTTGGTGGGATGTTGCGGGAGGGGCCCAGTGTTGCTGGCAAGAGACTGGATACCATAAATCTACTTTTCACTTGGCTTGCATTAAAAAAAATTTAATAACCCCTTTCATTTCCTTATTTCTCACATTTCAAATACAGGATATAGACCTGAAAATGGAACAGTAATACTTCGTTGTGTGCATTTATTTTTTTCACAATTTCACCGAAACTATAGCTACTACGACTAGGCTTAATTATTGTCTGGATCCAAATACCATTTTATTATTTCAAATAGGAGTATTAAAATGTGAATTGATTTGACTTTTTGCTTGCATTTCAAGCATGGTGGCCAAAAGAAACATTTAGTTTAGTCTTTCTGATGGCATGTGAAATTTACAGTGGATCTAAAGTTGTCTGGTTTTAATTTTTTCCCCTTGCACATGGGTCTTCAGCAAAGCATCCAGAAGAAAATAAATTAAAACCAGACATTTCTATCAGAAGTTTCACATGCAATCACTATAGACATGAGAAAATTCCACCGTCACTTATTGGCTACAAACTAATGTTTTAAATCACATCTTATTTTTCACTGCTAATTTAATTGAAAATCTTGAATTAATATCTTATCATCTTATAAAGTTATCATGACAGCTGGCAGGGCTTCCAAGGCTTTGGCAACAAATGAGATAATTTCTACCTATAGTGAAGAACAGCCACTGAAATTATTTTTGGAAAACAAGAGGTACAAACAATCAAAACTCCTAAGAACTCAGGAATTTTCCCATGTAAATTTGATCACATGCCCCATCACAGTCTGGAGTTCCAATCCTAAATTTTCAACTGTTCATAGGATATTCTCAAACTTAACATGTAGAAAACCAAACTAATTATATTCTTTCCCTTTCTCTTAACTGAAGCAAATCTGTTCCTCGCATCCAGTATTCTCTGTCTTGGCAAAATTCTACCATCTTTCTTCCAATAAAAGATGTCATCAACTGTAAAACGCATCGTTATTTTCTGTACTATTAAGCACGAAAAAATGCAGCAATTAAACCATGACACACTATCAACTATATTATATATCCTGATTTCAGGGAAGTAAAATTGGGACAATGTACATTTTAGAAGCAAAGAAATATAGTAATTGCCTAACCCAATATATTTTCTGCCCTTTGTCTTAGTAATAGAAGTCTCCAGAATAAAGACATTATTTTTCAGCCTCTCCATTGCTAGGAATAGCCATGTAACAATTTCTGGCCAGTGAAATGTAAAAAAAAAAGCATCATGTGACAACTTCTGGGAAACTTTCTTTAAACATAGATAGTAGTTGTACCTCCTTTCCCCTGCCTTTTCTTTATTTCTTCTATCATCCTGCTAACTGGATATAAATGTGAAGATTCAGATCATGAAGACAAGATCTCTATGATGAGCAAACAATGAGGTGGAAGGAGCTTGGTACTCCAAGTATCGTTTGATTCCACAAGAACTGCCAATCCCTTGATCCTACCACTATTTCCCTGTTCTTCTCTCCCTTGATGAGCACTCTCCCTCCTTATCAAGATTAAATTCCATAGCCAATTACTATAATCATTTCCTTGCTTACACTAACAACTCCATTTCCCCTCTATCACTTCTTTGTACTCAGTGACACTGCCACCTAAATTAAATCCAACTCTCTTTCTATCTTGCACCTGCAACCACACAACTGAACACAACTGAGGAAAAGCACCAAACCATACTGACTTGCCTCACTGGACCACAAACCTCAAGTTGGCCCTGAACACTACTTGGCAGTCATATTATACTTTCCTGTATTCTATATTTGTATATTCCTATCCCGTTCATTTTCTCACTTTATTAAATCACTCCTACCTTCTTCTCTCTCCTCAAACCTCTATTATTTCTTCTTCTATCGTCACTTCTTGCTGATGACTTTCCAAATTCACTGAGAAAATGGAATTAATCAGAAGAATCAGATTACCCACCACCATATCACTTACCAGCAGCTGCACTTACATGCTCTGCCTTCCATCATTTTCCTTAGACGAACTCTTCATGCCCCTTTCTAAAGCGAATTCTTCCACTTGTGCACTGGATCTCATCCCATCCTAAACCACCTAACCAAGAACGTTGTTCCAGTAGTTCAGTCCCTTCTCTTCTACACTGTAAATATTTCACTATTTCCTGGAATATTCTCCTCCATTCACAAGCACGCTGTCATTTCTCCCATTTTAAAAAACAAAATTTGTCTTGACTCAATTTGTCCCACCAACTACTGCCCCATCTCTTTGCAACAGCAATCCTCTAAAGAGTTGCCTATATACACTGTCTCCAATTCTCCCATTCTCTCTTCAACCCACCCCACGGGCTTTCTCTCCCACCACTTCACTGAAACTGCTCTTTCAAGGTCACCAATGTCCTCCATGTTGCTAAAGCCAATGATCAATTCTCAGACTTCATGTTATTTGAACTATCATTTGACACAGTTGATTACTCAGTCCACAATCCACTTGCTTCACTTGGTTTCCGGGACCCCACACTGTCCTGGTTTTCCTCCCACTTCATTTATGTGCTCCTTCTCAGACTCCAATGCTGGTTCCTCCTTCTCTCCCAAACTTGTTCTTGTTGGAGTCCCAAGGCTCAATCCTTGGTCTTCTTTCCCCCTCCCTTGACAACCTTATTCAGTCTCATGGTTTTTAAATGTCATCTATTTACCAACAGCTCCCAAACCTTTATCTCCAGCTTGGTCTTTTCTCATGAATCAAAGATTTGCATTTATACTTGTTTACTTGATTTCTTCCATTGCATATTTAATAGATATCACACACTTAACATGTCAAAAACTGAATTCCTGATCTCCCCAAAATCTGTTTAATCCATCTCCTTTCTCCATCTTAACTAGTGGCGACTTCATCTTTTCAGTAGTTCAGGCTAAAAACTTTGGAGTTATCCTTGACTTCCCACACTTTCTTTGGAACACTAGTTCTGAAATATGTTGGGATGTTTCTTGAAAATGATTCTATACGACAGAGTGGCCACAAAGTCTTTATACATGAGATTGAACAACAGTCAAAGAACTAAAGACAGCAGAAATGGCTTTAGTGCTTTCAACCATTAACATTAGAAGATGTCCAAAAGAACATAAATAAAAAAATAAAATTTGTGCAGATATTAGAGGAACACATGCAGGTAACTTCTCACTACCGTGCTTAAAGACTTTTGGCCACTTTGTATATCCCTCGTTAGATATTCACAACATCATTGGAGTCCTCCGTAACTCTTCTCTTTCTTTCTCACTACAATAAATTCTTCTGGCTCTACCTTCAAAGTATAACTATAATACAACCACTCGCACTACCTTTATTGCTAGCTCACAGGTCCCAGCTACCATCATCTCTTACCGACAGTACTGATAGTCTTTTAACACATATCCCTTCTTTCGTCTTTGCCCCCTACAGTATATTCTCAACACATTTGCCACAATGGTCCTTTTAAAATACAAGGCAGGCAATTCATGTCACCCCCTTGTTCAAAACTCTCCAATGGGTCCTCATATCAGATGATTTGGCTCCATTGCCAATCTCACCTCATCTCCTATTATTCTTTCCTTCCTCACTCTGTTGTTTTCTTCAACATGCCAGGCATTTTCTCACCTTAGGGACTTTGCATGGATTGTTCCCTCTGCCTGGAATTCACTCCCCCCACCCAGATATCAACATGGCCAACTCCTTCCTCTCTTAAGTCTTTGATCAAATGTCACCTTTTCAATGAGGGTTTCCCTGACATACATATCAGTCAATGTCCTGCCAGGAAAACAGAGACCACTATTTCAAACAGAGGAAATTTAATTCAGGGAATTGTTTACACAGGTGATGGAACTGCTGAGGAGCCAAACAAGGGAGATCAAGAGGCAACTCAGATATCAGAATTAGCAGGAGCTGCTGTCACCCCCTGGGGCTAAGCACCACAGGGAATCAGTGGTGTTACCAGAGGGGCCATCCAGCGGGATCTGAAACCATAGCAAGGGATGCTAAGTGGGAGCTAGGACCAGGAAGGGAGAGGCTGTCCAACAGGAATTAGAATAGAATCATGGGAAAAGTGCCTGAGATCAGCCCCCAAGCTGGCAAGGGGGCAGATAAATACCCCAACTTGCCCTCCCGTCTGCCAGTGCCTCTTATTAACTGACCCTACCAAGAAGCCCGAAGTCAAGAGAACCTGGGAGATATTGTTCCTTTGAAATGGCAGAGCAGGGAAATCAGGGAAGAAATCTAAGGGAAGCCAGCAAAAGTTTAGCTTACCACCCTATCTAAAATTGCAAGATCCCAAGCCTCACATCTACCGCATACTACCAGTCCCCCTTACCCTGCTGCACTTTCTTATCTATCAGGATTCCTAGATGTACACAACAGAAACCTACTGTGACTGTAGAAAAGGAGGTTATTCAAAGTGTATTGAGTAGGAGATAGAATCACAGGTCTGAAGAACTGAGCTCCACTAGAAAGGGGCAGCAACAAGGGAAGCTAGACAGAAAGCCAGACCAAAGCCAAAGCATGCCATAGAAACTAGCCCAGTGAGGACTCTAGTATGGCTGTGTTAAATACAGATGCATAGCTGCCTGGAGTGTCACTGGACACTAGACCCCACTGCTGGAACCATGGCTACTGCTGTCATGAAAACTGGGTATCGCTGCCACTACTACTGCCACTTGTCTCCATAAAGGGTTCTTCACTGCCCTGGGCCCTTGGCATCAATGGCTCCCTATCCAAAATCCAGGGCAAATGTGTCTAAATGCCTGAGTCTGGGTCACATGCTTATATCCTAGCTGCACAGGGGGCTAGGAAAGGGTATGTGTTATTTTCAGGTTTCTTGGTGACATGCAGTCTCTACCTCTCATCAGTATTCATAAGCTGATAATTTCTCAAACTTACAAAGGGGATTTACACACTGGGCAGCCAAAAATTAACAAATGTTCACTGTATCTTTGTATATATCCAAAATGCTGTGGCTTTTCTCTCTTGGACACCCTTTACACTATCTTATCCTTTTAGAAAAGTCCAACGCAACCTTCAAGACTCAGCTTAATAATTTCTTCTCTCATTTAATGTTGCCCCTTCCCCCACGCCCTCAGGGGTATCCATCGTCTTTCCCTGGTGCCACCACTGTACACTGTACAAATTTTCACCACGGTACTATTAAAAATAAAAAAGTAAATCTTATGTACCTACTATGTGCTGGATAATGTGCTAAGTGCTTTACACATTTCATTTAATCTTTAATCATCCCTACAACATAAGCACTAACATTTTCTTTACATTGCATATGAGAATATTGCGCTTTACAGAGGACACAGTAACTTGAGCAAGCTGGATACCACTAGAAAGAGACAAATACAAGATACGAAGCCCAGTCCATCACATCCCAGAATCTAATTTTTTTTTTCTTTCAGTTTTCAAAGATTAGCAGCTGAGCTAACAACTGTTGCCAATCTTCTTTTTTTGCTTCTCCCCAAAGCCCCCCAGTACATAGTTGTATATTTTAGTTGTGGGTTTTTCTAGTTGTGGCATGTGGGATGCCGCCTCAGCATGGCCTGATGAGCAGTGCCATGTCCGCGCCCTGGATTCGAACCAGCGAAACCCTGGGCCTGCTGAAGTGGAGCGCGCAAACTTAACCACTCGGCCACCAGACCGGCCCCCAGAATCTAAATTTTTAACCACACAAAAGATACACTGTCTAAAAAAGTGTGTTTGTATGTGTGTGTGTGTTTGCGGGTACACACATAGAAGCAAGAGTGGCAAAATGCTGATAGTTGTTGATGCTGGCTAATGAGTACATGGGGGTTTATTACACTATTCTCATATTTTTTAAAAATTAAGACCCGCAACAAAAGACCCCGAATTGCTAAAGCAATCCTGAGAAAAAAAGAACAAACGGGAGGCATCACAATCCCTGACTTAAAAACATACTACAAAGCTACAGTAATCAAAACAGCATGGAACTGGTACAAAAACAGGTGTACAGATCAATGGAACAGAATTGAAAGCCCAGAAATAAAACCACACATCTATGGACAACTAATCTTTGACAAAGGAGCTGAGGGCATACAATGGAGAAAAGAAAGTCTCTTCAACAAACGGTGCTGGGAAAACTGGAAAGCCACGTGTAAAAGAATGAAAATTGACCATTCTTTCTCACCATTCACCAAAATAAACTCAAAATGGATCAAAGACCTAAAGATTAGACCTGAAACCGTAAGGCTACTAGAAGAAAACGTAGGCAGTACACTCTTTAACATCAGTATTAAAAGGATATTTTCAGACACCATGTCTTCTCAGAGAAGGGAAACAATAGAAAGAATTAACAAATGGGACTTCATCAGACTAAAGAGCTTCTTCAAGGCAAATGAAAATAGGATTGAAAGAAAAAAACAACCCACTAACTGGGGAAAAATATTTGCAAGTCATATATCTGACAAAGGCTTAATATCCATAATATCTAAAGAATTCACACAACTCAACAACAAAAAAATCAAACAACCTGATTAAAAAATGGGCTGGAGACATGAACAGACGTTTCTCCAAAGAAGATATACAGATAGCCAATAGGCATGTGAAAAAATGTTCATCATCGCTGATCATCAGGGAAATGCAAATCAAAGACTACACTAAGATATCACCTTACACCCATTAGAATGACAAAAATATCTAAAACTAATAGTAACAAATGTTGGAGAGGTTGTGGAGAAAAAGGAACTCTCATACACTGCTGGTGGGAATGCAAACTGGTGCAGCCACTATGGAAAACAGTATGGAGGTTCCTCAAAAAACTAAAAATAAAACTACCATACGACCCAGCTATTCCACTACTGGGTATCTATCCAAAGAGCTTGAAGTCAGCAATTCCTAAAGTCCTATGCACCCCAATGTTTATTGCAGCATTATTTACAATAGCCAAGACATGAAAGCAACCTAAGTGCCCATCAACAGATGAATGGATAAAGAAGATGTGGTATATATATACAATGGAATACTACTCAGCTGTAAAACAGAACAAAAGCATTCCATTTGCAATAACATGGATGGACCTTGAGGGAATTATGTTAAGTGAAATAAGCCAATTAGAGAAGGACAATCTCTGTATGACTCCACTCATATGAGGAATTTCAAAATGTAGACAGAGAGAACAGATTGGTGGCTACCAGGGGAGAGGTGGGGTGGGGGGTGGGCACAGGGGGTGGAGTGGTGCACCTGCAACACGACTGACAATCAATAATGTACAACTGAAATTTTACAAGTTTGTAACCTATCATTAACTCAATAAAAAAAAAATTAAGACCCATATACACACATGTCCTCCTCAACATTTTTTTCTGGAGTATTTTAAAACAAATCTTGGACATCATATATTTCACTCATTAATCAGCAGAAGCTTATGGAGTTCACATTAAGATCCCACCATTAAAATTACTCAGTTATGCCCTACTTAGTAGTTTTCCAGTACCAACTTCCTGTGGAAGAGGAATCAGATTGATCCATCTTGGGTCAGATCTCCACCCCTGTCAATCAGCTGGACTAGATGGTGGTACTACATGGGCTAGATATGGTTGCCTGTGCCTATCTCTTCAGAAGAGACAAATTTTAAAAGAAAGCGTGTGAGCCAGGTAATATCCCAACTTTTGCCTAAGAGATACATGTTTTATTTTTCTCCTAAACCCATAAAAGAAAATAAAAACTTAAGAATGTTTTTTGACAATGAACACATTTGGATTTATTCATCATAAACAAGACTAACCCTATAATAATTTGTGAATCACATAACATTTATCTCTGGTACATTTAACTTCCTTGTATTAGTTAAGATGAGGCTAACTGCTTTAATAAATAAACCCTAAATTCTCGATGGCTCATCAAAATAAAAGTTTGTTTCTCACATATCAGTAAAATAAAGTGTTCCCAGTCAGGCCAGGGACCCAAGCTCTACCTTTCGCGAGGTCTTTGGAGAACGTTACATTCAGTAAATGGATAAGAAAAGAAACTATGAAGATGATGGGGAAACTTTTTTTTTTAGAGATTTTACTTTTTTCCTTTTTCTCCCCAAAGCCCCCCGGTACATAGTTGTGTATTCTTTGTTGTGGGTCCTTCTAGTTGTGGCATGTGGGATGCCACCTCAGCGTGGTTTGATGAGCAGTGCCATCTCTGCGCCCAGGATTCGAACCAATGAAACACTGGGCCGCCTGCAGCGGAGCGCATGAACTTAACCACTTGGCCACGGGGCCAGCCCCATGATGGGGAAATTTTTAATGGATCAGACTTGGAAGTGGCATATATCACTTCTATCTACATTCCATTGTCTGTAATTCAGTCACATGGTCACACTTAACTGTATAAGGAATCCTGGAACAAGTAGCGTGTCTATGTACTTTGAAGAAAAAGGGAACGGATTTTGGTTAACACATAAAAGTCTCTACCACAGTCTGCTCTTCTGATCACCAAGTATCTATTTTTCTCTTTTCTCCTTACATATGGAAAACACTCATTCCCTTCCCAAGGAAAACAAACCAAAGTTCCATGCAAGATACCACATCCAGATGAAGTCCATATTGATGTACCAATCCATAGCCTACCAACATGAAATAAACAGACAAGTGCCATCAACATATACACTCAAATTATAATGGTGGATTGGGAACAGATAATTGCAATAAACACTCCTATTCAGGAAAGGAAAGACTTAGAGATACACAGCCATCAATCCTCTTTGCAACTTTGAAATTTTGTTGAATGGGCATTATGAAGCTCCCTACCTTGATTAGACCCTGATTCTTCTCCCTGGTAGGAAGTCCCTTGTTGTTTGTTCTCTTTGGTTTCTAGACCCTGCCCTCTGGGAGGTACTTCCTTGTCCAATATCCTCCATAGATACATCTGAAGTGTGCCTTTCTTGAAAGCTGCTGAGTTTTTACCACTTACTCCTGATGTGAAAGTTTGGGCTTGTAATTGTGTTGATAGTTCAATTCCTTCAAAATCATAGTAGATTTCTGATTCGTATACTTTTCAGTCAGTTCCATGTGTCGGTAACCACACCTAAAGGTCCTTCTTAGACATAATTCTCAAGCCTCATTTATTTCTTTGCTTCCTTGCCTCTTATGGCAAACAGTGTTCCAGTTAAATGCAACTATTGAGTGACCCCAGCTGATTCCTTGTGGAGCAGAGATGAGACATCCACACTGAGCTCTTTCCCAACTGTGCAATCATGAGTAGATAAAAGATTGTGCTTTAATCTACTAATTTTGGGGTTGTTTGTCACACAGCAATAGATAACTATATTATCCTGTGTCCTTTTCTTTTCTCTTAACAACCTAGCTACTTTCATGGCACCTGGACTTTGGGTAGGAAGGCCACACCTGTGATCTGATTTTTGCTTCAGAATGAGTCACATTAATACTATTAATATTTAGGCAGAAACAACAGGCATAAACCATGACTATCCTGGCCAAACTAGAATGTACAATTGCTTTATGGCCCTTTGTTTCTCAAACCTTTTTTTTTTTCAGTCTTCTTTCCTATTCCGTAGGGTTTAGAAGTAGTTGACTTTTCCAGTCCTTCGAGGAACTAGATTTCTGGACGCTTTCATTTCAGTTTGCAAACTGTCCTTTTCTGAGTACATCAGTTTCTTGTGATAACTTGCTAAAAGAAGTCACTGTTGCTTTTTCTAGTCACTTCCACTAGTGCTACAGGGCCAGTGGTTATATGGGCTTCCTTCAAGCTTTCGTTGGAGACAGTTTTACCATGTGTTCTGCTTCTAGCTATCATGATTTTCTATCTTTCTAGCCTCCAATATTAGTTTCCTCACTGCTTGATGCTCAACCACTAAACCAATGTCACCAATTTGGGGTTGTTATTTTCGGCAGTACTCCACTTCCAATATGTAAAGTGCAATGGCTCAAAAATCATTGAAGTTTATTTCTCACTCACGTAAAGTCCAATATAAGTATTCCCGATTGGCGAGCAGTTCTCCTCTCAGCAGTGTTTCCGGAATAGAGGCTAGTTCTAGCCTGTGGGCCTGCCCTCTTGGTCACAGGTTTTCAGTACCGTGCTCTGAATCAGGCTGGCAGGTGGAGAAAGGGCACAAAAGATCGTACGTGGGAGACTTTTCTGGAGCAGTCCTGGCAGTGAAGTACACCCTATTAGCTAAATACACCCTACAGCTGAAACTGTCACATAATTATACCTAATTGCAGGGAAGGCAGGGATGTGTGGTCTAGATGTGTGCCCAGGAAAAAAAAAGAAACAAGTTTTCTGAAAAGCCAGGCAGTCTCTGATATTTTAGGTCACAATGTGACAAGATATTCGTAGTTCTCAGTTTTTCACCCATTAGGAATAAAGGCACATTTGTCAACAATGTATACATTAATAATCTAAAAAACATTGTGTGTTGGACTTTGGCAGGCATTTTCTCTTCTATATTTGAACATGCATGTGGCTGATATTCCTGGAATACCCCTCTAACCAAATAACATGCACTATATAGGTCTCATTCCCGCAAGGCTGAGAAACTGATCCGTTTTGTCAACCCCTCTCCCCTGGTTAGCTCTTCCTTTGGTACTGCTAGCAAACTAATCTAAAGTATATCATCTTTCAAATCTTCTTTGGAGCTAAATGTGCTATTTCAATAAACTTCCTTGTTGGTTTTCAGGCTAAACGTAGAATAAGAATAAGACATAATAAAATAAATAACTAAGTATAGAATCAGAAATCATCTGGTCCAGTTCCTTTAATTTTCAAATGAGTGTTTCATGCTTATTCTGCTATACTACAGGCGTTGGCAGTTAATAAGTATGAAAAAAATATTTTCAAGAAGTGCAAAAGAAATACCAGTGCTAGGTAATAAAGAGTTGACTATACAAAAAAAGTTACCGTAAACATTTTTATAGTTAATTCCAGTTTAAAAAAATTGCTTTCAAAGTCTAATTGTCACCGTTCTCTATAGAATTTTAAGAAATGAAGGACATGATAAAAGCTGTCAACAGTTTTTCCAAACAGATTAGACTTGTCTTTTTAAACTCTTAAAACCCAATCATGAGAGAAGCTAGCAATTTTGTTTGTTGAGTCTTCTGTTTTCTTATTGTTCGGGAGTTTTACTAAGACTTTACCTCCTTTCTGGCATTAAAGAACTGAGCAGGAGGAGTCAATAGATTATATTACTAGAAGGAATATTAATTTCTGGAAGATATCAAGATTCCAAAGCTTGCCTTGAAATCATCAGTTAATCACGTGGCCCAATTGCAACAATTGAGGAAAGCAGGATGGAGCTATCCCATGCCACTAAAAGGCTTAGCATACTAATGGCCCTTTGACACTACCAGCCATTCAGAAATCAGACTTTGTCATGCTGAAGAATAGACCACTCACCCCCAACAGGAAGCATTGGGGAGGCAAACGTGACAGTAATTCCCTGTCAGATAAAACTGAGGTATTGTTTTGGATTCCATCATATGTGAAAAGAATTACCCAGTCATAAATTTAAAATATTCTTTCTTTACCTGTTAGTCGCTCCGTGTTAGAGTTAAGTATTTGTGACAGGTTAAGGTTAACAATTTTTAGAAGCTAGGTGTTTTTGAACAGGTTGTGGAAATTGGGATATGGCCACCTGCTATGTTTTGATAATCTAAGTGTTGCTAAAGATTATAAATGCAGCTATAGAAGAGAAACACTAATCAAGATTCAAATCTCTTCTTAACCCGTGGAAAAGAGAAGACAGTGTGAGAAAATAAAGCAAAGTAGGAAATGATCTGCTTTAGAGTTATTTTTCTCTGTATTTACATAGCTTTAAATGACCTTGCATTAACATGCAACAAAACACTAGAAACAGTTCAGTGGAAAGCCAGCATAAAAACCCAGTAATGGTCCATGGAAACTTGAGGAGGTGGGGAACTTACACATTAACACATCAAAACTAATTTGAAGAGGATTTAATTGATCCGTGGGCTGTCAAAGGAAGACTTCAGCTCGTAAATTACAAGTGGGTGTCTGCTCATTACCTTTTTTCTTTTGAAAACAGAATGGAGAGATATAATCTTAGTGTTTTATGTGTTTATATTTACTTAATATTTCCCACCGTAACGATGTATTCTGTACCTTATTTTGCCCAATTATTTTTTGTTTGAATCATTTTTCAAAGGGGGAAATATTTATTTCAGGGAGATTATCTCTTGTTCCATGAAAGAGGAAAAAACAGGTTCAAATCAGGGAGACTTCATCAAAGAGACTTGTAATCCCTATTGTGTCTGTGTATTCTTCCCATCAGTTTAGGGAATGTGATAAATATCTCTTTGAATCAAGCATTGGCATCTACTTTTCAAGCTCCAACAATTTAAATGTGGCGCAAAAATAGAATATTCAGATACAGTAATTTAGTGCACTGAGTTGCTTTTCAATGTAAAAAAACTACTTGTAGTTCTTTTTAAATGCCCCTTTTTGCTAAAAGTAGATTAATTTTTTCTATAATTTTAAATTTATAACACTATCTTTTTTTAGGGAAGAAAATAAAATTAGATCATTCTTTGTAACCCAACACGTTTCACTGAACCCAAGAAATGAATAACTGCAAAAGAAAAAGAAGCCTTTTAAAGTTCCATTTAGCACTGAAAATCCCCTGACCATCAGCTCCAGCTACATTCTCCTGCAGAAAGATATATTATTTTGGAGTTTTTGAACAGTAACTGGTTTACAAAATAGAATTTATTTTTCCTGATTACTCAGTTACCAAAAATTCAAAGAAGATTAATTTTTAAATTGTAATTTGGTTGTCTTGATCCTCTTGCCAAGTTTCCACATGGTTTTAATTTAATATTCATCAATTGGTATCTTTATTACTCCTTGCCCCCCCTTATTGAGATATACTGGGTAATTACATTTTTCCTTTCTGAACTAGAAGAGTGATAAAAGTCATGAATAGATATGGAGTTATTAAAAGCTTTATTAAAAGATTTTTTCCCTTAATTTCAAGGATTGTGAGAACAGTTTTTTTAGAGAGAAAAACTTCATGTTTTAAAAGATAACGTTATTTTCTAGAGGATTAGATACATATAAATTTTGTTATGTTGTCCTGGAAGAGGAGGATGTCACCCTTTATTTTAAAATTAAATTTGATATTGCGGGTAATTTATGAACATCTGGGATTATTCATTTTCTAATAAATGTTTGTATACATTTTAAATTTTACAAAACATTTGTATTAAAGGCATAATATTGTCAGAATACCAATAAGATTCTTCACACACAAAATCTTGAAATAAAAAATTTATTTCAGCTTTTCCCTGATTTTTCGATGTACTGATACGAGTACTTAGTAACTAATGTTTTATTTACCTTACCGGTCCATATTTTACTTTTTTAAATACTATTTTAATTCTTAGGACTTGAATGTTGAACAGAGAGAACTAGTAAAATGAACAATATTTTTTAAATGAACAGTAAGCACGATCGAATGTATTCTATTCTCATCACGTGTTTTCCTTCCCTGTTCCGCGATTTTCATCAGGTGCTGAGACCTCCTGGGCAAAGTTGCAGCCTTATTTCACAAGAGCAGGCAATCCGTCAGTGATACGGATTTTACACACTGATTCTTCTCCACGGGGATGTTACCCCACCCCCTCAGCCCCCCCAGGCGCTCAAACCACGAGGAAAATGTGGCCAGCTTTTTCTTGGAGCATCAATTTTACTCGAGGATAAATAAATTTAAACCTCATTTTGCATTAAAATTACAGATGTACTCTGGAATACAACCCAAAATCCTCAAAATTTTAAAATCAAACATAAGACTTTAAAGAAATTTCAAGATTGTGGAGAGCTTCCGGATTCTTTTCTGTACAATTAGGGTGCCCAAGTAGAAAAGTGTGAGAAATGCTGTATTAACACACAGAAAGGTGCAATCCTCTTTTTCTTTCCTTACCTTTGTAGTCGTTCATATATACACCTTTATCTTTAATGAGTTTTCCTCATCCAAATTCTTCTGTCTCTGAAAAACACAGGGCTTTTGAACAAGAGAAGACGTGGGATAGCAGAAAGGATTCTTTTGAAATCCAAACTGAGTGATGAATAGTGTTTCAAGGATACTGCATTAAGTGTAGGAAACTAACAATATTATTATTTTCTTGTTTTCTTTTTCTTTCTAAAAAAAATGAAAATGTTTTTCCGCTTTTAATTGTTTGTTTGGCAAAAATGGATAGAAAAAGAAGGGACTGAAATTCACTCCAGGTCTTATTATCCTGAGATTAACTGTGTTCATTTAACAAAATATTTATACTATGCTCGCTGTATGACAGACATATTTCTACACACACACACACACATACACAATTTTACATAAATAGGGATACAACATACATGCTGTCCTGTTACTTGCTTTTTTATAACAAAAAACATCACAGACAACAAATATGTCTATATCATCATTTTTAACGGTTGTCTAGTGTTTCTTTATGCAGTCTAGACTACTTATAATCACTGTTTTTATGGCCTGTCTTAATTTCTTATCCCCACACCAATTTCTTGAGACCGAAGCTTTCTCAAGTTTACTCCAAAAATGAATATTTCTATCATTTCGTGATTTTCGACTGAGGAATGCAAAAAACAGTCCTTGTATGTATTTATGAGTTTATAAACCCATATATGTGTATAACTTTGAAATATGTATGTATCCTTGACATACGTATGTACTTATTTTTGCCATATTTATTCTTAAGTCTCACTCTCCATTTAAAATTATTCCCGCCACAGGTTATGGTAAGAAAACACAAGTATTTTTACCAACTTCATCAAATAACAGAGTACTTGCAAATCAAGCCTACATAAATTCCTTGCTTGTAACATAGTCCCTTCCTTTGAAAGATGACTTTCAGAACTGTAACCACTGTCTTGAGGATGAATACACCTAACTGGATCTTAATTCTGAGGATAATTGCACGACTTCAGCTTGTCTTGCTTGGTTATTCTTGTCCCTTTCTTTGTGCTTCATCTTCTCATGGAGTTAGTCACCCAAACTGAATTTCCTCTGGGGAAACTGTATGCACATTTTCTGCATAATCTCTCGAGGTTAAAGGCTTTGAGGATCTTTGTACATAATGGGAGAGGAGAGTCCTTTGACTACAATTGTCTTAATCCTTACGATGTTTTGTGTGTCATGAATGGGGAAGCCATCATTTCTTCTAAGGCTTCCTGAGACAGGATCTGCAAGATATTTACTTCTCAGTGATTTTATTGAGTAATGCATTGAATAGATGAAGTTAATAATTACTAAATAAGCACATGCTAAATAAACTCACTGTAACTATATTTTCAGGTTAATTAGTGCCCTCAGGTTACCTTTAACTGTATGTGATAACATTTCATAATGAAAAAAACATTTGTTTTGTTGAACTATGTGATTTCTTCCGAAAATGATGCGGGTTGAACACATTACTCCTAGCTGGATGTGGCACATTTAAAAAATTTCTTTTTTTTTCCTTCTCTCTCTTTTTTTTTGAGGAAGATTAGCCCTGAGCTAACTGCTGGCAATCCTCCTCTTTTTGCTGAGGAAGACTGGCCCTGAGCTAACATCCGTCCCCATCTTCCTCTACTTTATATGTGGGACGCCTACCACATCATGGCTTGCCAAGGAGTCCCATGTCCGCACCGGGGATCCGAACCAGCAGACTCCAGGTGGCCAAAGCAGAACGTGCGAACTTAACCACTGTGCCGCCGGCTGGCCCCTAAAAAATTTCTTATTGTAGGAGAAATTTTATTTTTTTAACGATATTTTACATAAAGATAGCCTTTACTTAAAAATTATTTTGTTACCAAGTCCTTGATCTTAAACCAGAATTCATACAGGAGTCTGTTATAAATAGAATCATAAAATAATTTTGTGCTGTATTGTAGCTAGATTTAGCATAGAATCAAAGGAATAGACTCTCCTTTGTTTCTTTAATTGTTCCCAAAAGAAAATTCATAAACTCACATCTCTCCTCCAGTTACTTAACCTGCAGAACATTGTCAAATGTAATTGATATATTTAAGAACATGGAAGCCCACTGGAGATATTGGATTTCTCTTTCTAGAGTACTTTTTTTTAAAAAGGAGGCTTTTACATTTCTCTAGAGTGCAGCTGCTTGCCTTTAGGTAGTACAATGAACAAGGTGACTTCTTGAGTCCTCTTTAGCCACATGGCAGGGTGATCCTAGCAGGCCATGCCAGCTTCACTTCTCTCTCTCTTATTTTATTTTATTTTTTTTTGTGAGGAAGATTGGCCCTGAGCTAAGATCTGTTGCCAATCTTCCTCTTTTTGCTTGAGGAGATTATCACTGAGCTAACATCTCTGCTAATCTTCCCCTATTTTAGTGGGACGCTGCCACAGCGTGACCTGACAAGTGGTGCTAGGTCTGTGCTCAGGATCTGAACCTGCGAATCCCGGGCCGCCAAAGCGGAGTGTGTGGACTTAACCAGTATGCCACTGGGCCGGCCCCTCTCTCTTTAAATTTTCTCCAGAGACAGATGAACCCTGACACATTGGGAGTTTAATCACAAATGCCAGAAGTTTGATTCCCAGCATCCATTTTTTATTCTGTCTTCCTTTGGCTCTAGAGATATAGCCAAATAGGATTTGAAACATTTTGGAAAGTAATTCTCAAATCTTCAATGGCTAGTCATTTACTCCTTCATTGTGAATCAAACTCCAATCCACATTTCGTACGATTAAACTTGAAAAGAGACTTAAATGATTCTTAAAGTAATGCATGCTTATCATAAAATTTTTGAAAACCATAAACAAGTATAAATAAGAATGTGTTACTGTCCAGAGATAACCATCATAGGCAGCTTTTTCCATTAAGTTTTGGAAAGATATTTTTTCCTAGTCTTTTCTGGATATGTGTATAGATTTGTATACATATATAAATTTGAATCTTCTGTTTGTATTTAAATACATTTGTCTAAGACAGATTCCTACATATGAGATTACTAGATAGGAGTATGAATATTTTTAAAAGTCTTAATTCGTACTGCCACATTGTTTTGAACAGAGTTGTACCAATTTATAGCCTCACCAGCTGTGGATGTGTACGCATCTTGTTTTTTGGCTCTCATGCCTGCATTGAGTCTGCATTGTAATGAAAGCCTTGCTAATTTGATAGGTGAGTTGACTGAATGATGGTCCCCCCAAGAAAGATAAATCTACATCCTTATATCCGGAGTCTGTGAATATTACCTTGCATTGCAAAAGATGCGATTAAGTTAAAGATTTTGACAGGAGGGTTTATCCTGGATTATCCAGGTGGGCCCTCAGTGCGATCGTGTGTATTTTTATGAGACAGGCAGAGGAAGTTTTGAGACAGACACGCAAAGAAGACAACGTGAAGATGGAGGCAGAGAGTGGAGTGGTGGGGACACAAACCCAGGGATGGGGTCCCGGCAGTCCCCAAAAGATGGAGGAGCTAAGGAACAGATTTTCCCTGAAGACTCTAGAAAGAACGTGGCCCTGCCAATACGTTAACTTCAGACTTCTGGCCTCCAAAACTGTGAGACACGAGATTTCTGTTCTTTGAAGCCACCAAGTTGTAGTGATGTCATACCAGCTGAAGGAAACGAATACAAGGGGTAAAAATCGTATTTCAACGTTGCTTTAATCTGTATTTCCCTCACCAGAGACATAGTCATTTTAACTTTTATTTATTTAATTAATAATAAGGTTGGGTGAAGATGGGACACAAAGCAGAAAGGAGAGAAACCAGTTTGGAGGCTGCTGCAATATTTTAGAGGAGAAAAAAGTCATGGCTTGAAATAAGATAGCAGAGTGAAGATGAAGAGAATGGACTGGGGAGATGGTTGAAGTTTAAAAAGACAAGACAGTGACTGAATAAGACTGTGGAGAGGAGGAGAGGAGGATGATGGATAACTGTGCTATTTACTGAGATCGAAAATACTAGAGGAGAAGAAGCAGGTTTGGAGGGGAGAAAAGAATTCATTTAGGACATCTTAAGGTGCCTGTGAGGCATGTGAGCAAAATGTCTAGTGGGCTTTAGGCTATATGGGTCTGGAGCTTAGGACAGAGATCTTGGCTAGAGCCATACAATTGCAAGTCATCAACATCTTTGAAACTATCAACATGTATGAGACTTTTCTAGATAGAGAGTTCAGGGTACAAAACCAACAAGACCTGGGACAGAACCCTGAGGAACAACATAAGTGGGATGGCCAGAGAAAGAGAATCATTCAAATGTGATTGAGAAGAAGCTGAGAGAGTAATAGGTGAGAATCAGAGAAGAATGGTTCTTAAGGACAGAGTGATCAATAGCATTGAGCTGAGAGAGTCCAGTTTTTAGCACATTCGGAATCTGCCTCAGCTTTCAGACCTGAGGCCGAACTCTTCCTGGATAGCCCACAGCCAATGGTGGAGCATGACAAGGACATCGAGTAAGTAAGGACATGTCTGCCAAACACAGGACTCCTTTAAGGAACAATTTTTGCCCCAGAGCTTCCTGTTGATTGACTGAGAATTTTTCATATTTGCTTCACCATCTGAAGGCTTTCCATGCCCAGATCGTGCTTCCTTCCTCTTTCATATTTCACAGGTGCTATTCCCAAATAAACCTCTTGCACTCTTCACTCTCTCCACCTCTGACACAGTGATCTTGCAAGAGAAGTTTCCATGGAATTATAGATATTAGAGGAAGTTGAAGAGTAAATGCACAGTAAAGTTCAAGACTCTTAATGGTGAAGGGGAAGAAAAAGGATAGAAAATGCAAGGGACTGGAACCAATGGGGACTTCTCTTTAAGATAGGACAGGCATGAAATGTTTCAATCTGGTAACGGGGAGTGAGTAGAAAGTAAGGATGATAGCCCAAAATCCCTGAGAAAAGTGAAGGAATGAAATCATGAGTATGGCTGGAGGAATTAAGCTGACACAAGAGAAGTCACTCTTGCATTATTGATGCGGGGTCGGTGAGCCGAGGAGTCGAAAGAAAGATTTCTTAGACTCTCAAGATCTGGCAGTAGTGCTCTTTTATTTAGAGAATAGTGTGGAATAGCATGGGGACAGGACCCATGGGCAGTCAGAGCTGCTGCTGCTGCCCCCGCTGGCATGGGGACAGAACCCACGGGCAGTCAGAGCTCCTGCTGCTGCCCCCGCTGGCATGGGGACAGGACCCATGGGCAGGCAGAGCTGGTGCGTGGGGACAGGACCCACGGGCAGTCAGAGCTCCTGCTACTGCCCTGAGTTGAGGGTTAGGGCTAAATTTAAGGCATAGGTATATGATTCGTCTCTTTACAAGACAAAGGAAAGAACATGAAAAAAAGTTAAAATGGTATCAGTGCAGGTGGGGTCTGGTCATTGGGTGATCCCATGACTTTTAGACAAGAATCAAATCGGATTAAGTAAAGGTTAGAAAGGTTAGACGCCACCACCCTAAACCAGTTACATGAGATTGCCAGACAGCAACCAACTTAAGTTCTTGCCTTCCCCATTAAGAGCTTCTAGAGATAAGACCATTCCCCCTTCTTCCTGGCACAGAGAGGGAGGCATCTTCACAGATAGAGGTTTCCCTTAGAAATGTAAATGTTTCCCAACAAAGGGGCAAACAAATTCCACTCCTTGGAGCCTGAATCTCATCTGTAGTTTTAAAACTAACCAGCCTAAAAATCCTCATCATAAGCCATTTTAAAATTAAGCAGCCTAAAAATCCTCATCATTATGAGAGGAGGGAGAGAAGGAAGGAAGGATGTGCAGGTGAGTTTGCAAATGTAGTAGCAGGTGAGACCATTTGCTGAGAGGGAGAGGAAGAGGTGATAAAGTGGGTGTTCAAAGACATTATAGATAGTTTGATGTAGCTGCAATATAAGATGGTTATTGGTGACACACTAGATGCATTCCAATGTAAGCCAGGACTAGAGAGAAGTATTCACTATTACCACTTGGATCAGTAATGTTCCCAGCAAGAGACAGATGACACACTCAAGTTGGGATATGGAGAAGAGAAGGTTACAAAACAACTATTTATAAAGATTTGGGCAGCAGATAAGGGAAATTGGGGGATCTAGTGCAACACTCTAGGACTGGTAACCCAGGGCACTGTTATGGCTCCCAGGACTGAAGTGGGAAAAACAGGAAACAGTTACTGGAACCCAGAGACTTAGTAAGCTGTGCGGAGAGGCCAGCTTTCAGGAGCAGGCACTTTTGAAAGGTTGAGAGACACAGTCATTGATAGGGACCCACAAGTGGGGAGCAGGGAGAATGAATACTTGGACATCACTATCCTTAATCCCTTGCATCTCTTTGTTGGCCAACCCCAACCAGAAGCCAGAGAGCAAAGGACTCTGTGTTGTAGTTCCTGACACATCAGCCTCTTGGGGACAGATCAGATGGAGAAGGGCGAATCTAGACGATGATGATATGTCTTACCATACATTAAAATGTACCATAAAGTTACCAGTAAAAAAAAAAAGCCAGTGTTATTGGTTCAAAAATGAGTTTGTAGAAAAAGCTGGTAAGTCTAGAAATGAGACCAAGTTTATATATGGGCATTTATTATATGGTAAGGATGAATTCAAACCAGTAGAACAAAAGATGAATCATTCATCAAATGATATTTTAACCTTTGGCTAGTGATTTAGAAGAGACAAGTTAAATTTCTACTTTTGGATCCCTATAAACCTAAAGATAAACCGATGATTTTAATGTAAGAAAACTTGAAAATATAAGTGTATATATTGATATTTCATTGTTAGGAAATTATCGCAGCAACTGGAAAGAGCATTAAATTTTAAAAAAAATATTTATTTTTCCCTTTTCTCCCCAAAGCCCCCCCGTACATAGTTATGTATTTTTAGTTGTGGGTCCTTCTAGTTGTAGCATGTGGGACGCCGCCTCATCGTGGCCTGATGAGGGGTGCCATGTGCACGCACAGGATTTGAACTGGCGAAACCCTGGGCCTCCAAAGCAGAGCGTGCGAGTTAACCACTTGGCCATGGGGCCGGCCCCTGCTTTAAATTTTAAAACATCTTTATGGCAAAGAATACTGTAAGCAAGCTGAAAGATGAATAAAAAATTAGGAAAAATTCACAACAGATGGCAAAAGATTAATAGCCATAATGCACAAATGAAGAAATCTATAAAAAATAACAATTCAATAGAAAAAAATCAGTGATGAGTTTTAACAGGCCAGTGATACATGAAGAAACACAATTAGTAAATAAGTATAAGAATATATTCAACTTTATTAATAATCAAAGACATGTAACTAAAAATAACTGTGAAATATAATTTCCACATCTATAAAGTTTTAAAAGATTTAAGTGCCCCATTTGTGTAGGAAGTGAAGGAAAACAGACGCTCATTCACTGTGGACATATAAATCAATACAATAGCCTACAAGTCAATTTGACACAAAGTATCAAAACACAAAATGTATATACCTTTTGAGGCACCAATCTCACTTCTAGAGTTTATTCCAAGGGGTAATTGCACAAGCACAAAATGATGTATCTATTAGGATGTCCATCATGGCTTTGTTTATTTTACCCCCACCCCAATCTATTAACATGGGACAAGAAAATTAGAGTACAACTTGAGAGTGGAATACTTTATGGCCATTAAAATTAATATATGTTTCTATATTAATTCATGTGAAAATATATCCACAAGATTCTAACAGTGAAAAAGACAGTATGTATAGAATAATCCTACTTATGTAAAACTGATTACTAAACACAGTAATCTGGAATCATAGTATCTGGAAAGATAATCACAAAATTGTTAGCAGCACTTATCATTAGGTGTTGGTATTTTGGGGTGCTTTTTTTCTTTTTGGTCTTTTTCTGTACTGAGTTTTTTAATGAATATGTGTAAATTACAAGAATATATAGAGAGCTACAGCTATTTTTAACATATAATAAAGGAAGGAATGAAATAGCTTATGTGAAGACTAGAAGCAATTGTTATGTAGAGAATTACAGGATTTCAGGAAATACAGACACGTCAGGTAAAATTGGAAATCATGCACTAATGTTAGTGATGATAAGGTATTTTCCAGCAGAGCTCAGTGGCTCTATAGCCTATCTTCTAAAACGCGGTCTTTGAATATTGACAAGAGATTTTCACATATTGAGGTTAAAAGGGGTAACTATTCGAGTTCAAAACTGGTTCAGCTTGAACTAAAAAGCCTGATTTATGGTCTATCAAACATACATTGTGCATCTGCTTACCCATTAAAGTAGAGAATGCCCTCTCTTAAGATAAGAATGCATACTTCCCCTCCTACACCCTATTGGTAACACCCTATTGGTAACGCCCAGATTAGTCCCTTTCTTGACATCAGAGTCATGTTGACCAGCTAATTTGCAACTGAATACCTCTTTGAAACTTTGAGGGAAATGCATCCTGGGTGTGTTTACTGTATGTTCTTTGTTCCAAAAAGATATAAGACTGTACTGAAACCCATGCTTCTCTGGAACTCCTTCTAAGGCCTTCCCGGGTTATAATCCTCACTCTGGCTCATAATAAACTCACCCCAATTTTGATTTATAGGTTGGTTATGGATTATTTGTGTCGGCAATATCAAGAGCCAATCTTGTGAACTCAGATTATAGAGTTTTACTATAACCCTTAGTATAAAGAGCATGGAGAACATGCTAGATGGGCATTACTTATCAGATAGACAGTAAGAGGAAGGAGAAAGTTTTATAGGATGGGAGAAACTCAGACTGATTAGGAATGAGTACAACAAGATAAGCATAGTTGGATCTCGAATAGGGATTTAGTGAGCCATCATTGTTGTTCTTGGACAAAGGAGGGTGTGGCCAGATGTTACTAACCCGGATAGCTTGAGGGGGAATCTGAGAACATCCAGGCTTGTAGTCGGCCTCATTGCTTTATCTATCAAAGCTCTGGAAAGGTTAATCAGCAAGGGCACTGGGAAGATTCTAGACATGGGCCTGGGATATTATCCACAGCCTGTGACCTTCGTACGCTACTAGGTGGTAGGAAGCAGAAATGCTGCAAGGCCTGTAAGAGTTCTACGCCCAATTCTAATGAGGAGGTGCATGGGGTGAGCTTCCCACACCACCAAGGAAGCAATTCTTGGACACCAGCTGGGTGTCCAAAATTCAACTCAATTCTGACACTACCCAGAGATAGTGTCAGATTCCATAGGTTGAAGGTTCAGCCCTACAAGACTGTCCTCTACCCCCTGCACCTCACCCACCCCACCCCGTGCCCACTTTAGATGCTAACCACAAGTCCAGGTTGTTACCTGTGCTTCTGACAGAATGACTATAAATCAGAGGTTCCCATGACCCCCTCCTTGGGTTTGATTAATTTGCTAGAGCAGCTCATAGAACTCAGAGAAATGTTTTACTTACTAAATTATTGGTGTGTTATTGAAGAATATAACTCAGGAACAGCCAGATGGTGGAGATGAATAGGGCAAGGTATGGGGAAGGGCGAGAAGCTTCCATTCCCTCTCCCAGGGGGCCACTCTCCCCAAATCTCCACATGTTGACCAACCCAGAAGCTATCAAACCCCCTTCTTTTGGGCTTTTAAGGAGGCTTCACTGCACAGGCGTGATTGATTAAATAGTTGGCCTTTGGCGATTGATTCAACCTCCAGCCCCTCACCTCTCCCCAGAGGTCAGGGGGATGGGACTGAAAGTTCCAACCCTCTAATCACGTGATTGGTTCTCCAGGCAACCAGCCCCCATCCTAAGGTGCATTCCCAAAGTCTCCTCATTAACATAACAAGAGACACCTTTATCTGTTCTTATCACTGGAAATTCCAAGGGTTTTTAGGAGCTCTTTTCCAGAAATGGGGACAAAGACCAAACATGTATTTCTTATTATAAATCACAATATCATAGACCCACAGATCAAAGTGTTTTGGGCTTGGAAAAGAAAGCTGGTGTTGATGGAGAACTTGAAACTGGAGGCCGTGACGGGGACGGTAGTCATTGCAGGGGAGTGGTTACCATGCAGGACCAGACACTCCACAGCAGATGCCTGTGCCCACTGCTGAGAAAACAGACAGATGAGCGATACTGCATTGGAGATAGGAGAAGACCCAGAGCAACATGTCCCATGGAAATAGAGTGGAAGCTATACATGTAATTTAAAATTTTCTAGTACTCACATTACAAAGGTTAGAAAACAAGGTGGAATTAATTTTAATAGTTAACATATTTTATTTAGCCCAATATGTCCAAAATATTTCTATTTCAACTTGTAATCAATATAAAAATATTAATGAGATTATATAGGTATATGTCTACTTTTTTTGGTACTAAGTCTTTGAAATCCAGTGTGTATGTTACACTTACGGTACATCTTAATCTGGCCTAGCCACATTTCAAGTGCTCAAGACTTTGTGTGGCTAGTGTCTACTGTATTGGATAGCATAGATCAAGAGAACAGCAGGGATGGGTCAGCCCATTGGCACAGCTGTTCTGCTTTGTGTGGCCCGTTCTGCTTCGGTGGCCCGGGGTTCAACGGTTCGGATCCCAGGTGCAGACCTACGCACTGCTTGTCAAGCCATGCTGTGGTAGGAGTCCCAGATAAAAAGGAGGAAGATGGGCACGGATGTTAGCTCAGGGCCAGTCTTCCTCAACAATGAGAGGAGGATTGGCGGCAGATGTTAGATCAGGGCTAATCTTCCTCAAAAAAAAAAAAAGAGAACAACAGGTAAGCTGAAGGCCCTGCTCCTCACCGTCATAAATATGTAGAAGCTTCCCTCTCTATTCAGAAACAAGCTTGGTGAGAAAGAAGGGAGAGGAATCCCTTCCAGCAGTAAGAAATGTCTTTGATAGGGAGTTAAAATTATGGATTCATGGGGAGACTTTTAACTTGAGAGGGCAGCTAATGGACACCAAGTTTTTCTTCAATTACCAGTGGCAGTAGGGACTCAATAACAAGATGAGATCATTTAAAATAAAGAAATGTATAATTTTTTGCACATCTAATACTGGGTGCATTTCAATCCATATTACAAAAGTTTGCAGAATTGTTTTTCCTGTGAGGGAACCTAGCATTTGTTAAGCGCCTTGATGAAGTAGGTCCCTATTCATCTCACTGTATTTAGGTATAGGTCAACAGAAGTTAAGGTGGTATTGCTTGAATCTTCCCGACACTGTAACCTAAAGCCAACACTACATGACACTCATCATTACAAATAAGTCATGATAATTGGGGACAGGGTTTCTGGGGGACAGGAGCTTCAGAACTAATTGGGTTTCAAACAGCAAGTCAGCATGAATGCAATGCTTTAGAAAAGCTCTTCTCCAAGCTGTTTAGATTACTGTGTTGCAACCACCAGGCTGACTCGCTCTTCTCTGTCTTCACTTCTGATGTTCTCCTATCTAAAATACCTTCATCCTCCTTTCTTTTTTTTTTTTTTTTTAAAGATTTTACTTTTCCCGGGTTAAGTTTGCACGTTCTGCTTCTCAACGGCCTGGGGTTCCCCGATTTGGATCCTGGGTGCGGACATGGCACCACTTGGCAAAAGCCATGCTGTGGTAGGCATCCCGCATATAAAGCAGAGGAAGATGGGCAAGGATGTTAGCTCAGGGCCAGTCTTCCCCAGCAAAAAGAGGAGGATTGGCAGTAGTTAGCTCAGGGCTAATCTTCCTCAAAAAAAAAAAAAAAATTATTTTTCCTTTTTCTCCCCAAAACCCCCTGGTACATAGTTGTGTATTTTTAATTGTGGGTCCTTCTAGTTGTGGCATGTGGGATGCCGCCACAACATGGCCTGATGAGCGGTGCCATGTCCACGCCCAGGATCCAAACTCACGAATCCCTGGGCTGCTGAAGTGGAGCACTTGAACATAACCACTTGGCCACGGGGCCAGCCCCCAAAATATCTTCATCCTCCTTTCTGAAACCCGATTCTATCTATACTTCACAGCCAGTGTAAGTCCTATCCTGGCCATGAAATGAGCCTGGACTTGTTCAATTTAAATAGAATTTATTGTGTGGTTCACACTAATGGCTTAGCTTCTAATATACTCTTTAGTATTATTTTCTGGTTGTTTTCTTTGTGAGTTTCTTATCTCACCAGGGAACTTGCACTCTACTCATGGGTGGAAGCTTTTCTTTCTTTTATACACCTGATGTATTCAGCAAAGTGCTGGGCTTGAGATTAATCCTTAGAAAATACTTGTTGCTTGACTTGATTCAATGAAATAGTCTGTGATAATTTAATCTGAAAATTAAAGTAAGCAAATGTAATCATTTTCATGTAGTGATACTCTGTTAGCTCAGGGGTGCATCTATAAAAAGGAGAGCACTAACTGCAAACAGATAATTACATAGAATTACATTCTGAGCATTGTGTTGACAATTTTGATCCTATCCCCTTTGAATATCCTGAGTCAAGAAACGCTCCTGGACTTATGTTCCTCAACCATGGTTCATATCACTATTCTTCTCAGCTGCAGTGAGGACAAAGGATGATCACCGTCAATAAATGGCTCTGCTATTTGCCATGTATTTCTTCCACTGGTTCCTAGAAGATGCTCCTCCTCCTCAAGCATTTTTACATCCAAAGTAATTCTCATGCTTGGCGCTTTTGGAGTACCTCCAGTTCTACAGTGAGCGCATCCTTTATCAATGACCATGGATGAAATTATTCACCAAAATATGAAATAAAGGCTCATTCTCACTTTTTTGCCTTCACGTTTACCATGCTCAAGTAAAGAAGCAGACTGGCACGCTCACTCAAATGGAGGCAAGGTCAGTCTGGTGCGTGATAATGTGGTACTAATTGATTCATCAGGAGAGAAATGCCTACCAAAGCAATAGTCCATGTGTTTTTTTATGCACACACAGAGTTTTAATATGAAATACTTCGGAAACAACAGCACTATCATACATCAGTGCTATTCACAGCAGTGTTCAAGGAAGTATGCTTCTAGTACTCTGGGGAGTCATTTTAGTATTTCTGGCACATTGTAAGATAACAAAGATATCTAAATAAGGTTATAGCCTCAGTCTGATTTTGGATGACTTTACAAAACCTTGAGCTTATCATTTGTTTTTAATCACAGCCCTTTAACATTTGTCAGGCACGTGGCTTTTTCTCTTGTCTCTCTTATCTTGAGAATTTTCATATTGACAGGCTGTCATTTAAATCATCTTTATGCTCTTCATTTCTGTGTGTGTGCTGAAATAATATATATATATATTTTTTTGATGAGAAAGATTGGCCCTGAGCTAACATCTGTGCCAGTCTTCGTCTATTTTATATGTGGGACGCTGCCACAGCATGGCTTGATGAGTGGTGTGTAGGTCTGCACCCGGGATGCAAACCTGCAATCCTTGGGTTGCTAAAGGGGAGTGCACAAACTTAACCACTATACCACCCAGCCAGCCCTAATAATTCTTTAATCAGAGAGGCTTCTATAATTTTGTTGAGGAATTCAGTTCAAAGGGCATTGTACTTGGTCAAAGAAATACACTACTTTAGTAATTGTGATTTCCATAGATCCACAAATTTGAAATAGCACTTCTCAGAGGCCTCAAGGAGTGATTTAAGCTGAGTAATTTCCCTATGTGAGTCTAATGATGGGGATGAAAGTGGGTTATTGGATGAGGCAGGTATATGGAATTCTTTGAAGGGAAGAATTATATACAAAAATCTATGTAATGATGGAGTATGCTAAAACTAAGTGCAGCTAGGGGGCCGGCCCCATGGCCAAGTGGTTAAGTTCACATGCTCCGCTTTGGTGACCCAGGGTTTTGCTGGTTCGGATCCTGGGCACAGACATGGAACCACTCATCAGGCAATGCTGAGGTGGCATCCCACATGCCACAACTAGAAGGACCCACAACTAAAAATATATACAACTACGTACCAGGGGGCTACGGGGAGAAAAAGGAAAAAAATAAAATCTTAAAAAAAGAAAAACTAAGTGCAGCTATTAATTCCACAAATATCTATGGATGGTTTACTATGTGCCAGACACTGTCTTAAGTGGTGGATGAGCTATAAAGAACAAGGCAGACATTGATCCTGAACTTGGGAGTTTAGAATCTAGCCTATACTAATACATTGATAATGGAATGGATGAGATGAACTTCTTTTTCTTATCTCAGGTGCTAGTGTGTGCAATGTTCCTTAGAGTGATGGCAAATAAAACACTGATTTAGTTTCTTTTTGAAAATTCCATGTAAAGGGTAATCAAGGTTTGGGTCAGGCATATTACATCCCATAATATTTAGCTTCACAACAAAGGAAGCATAAAATCTCAAGTTGTTGGCTGGTTCAGGTGGTTAAAGTGCAGATTCATGGCTTAAATGGCTGTTTGGATTTCTTTTCAGTCTAAATAATATTTTATAATAGATACTTCTTTTTTAAGTTGTCAAAATTAGTCTGGGAGAAAGTGCATACACTTTTTTATATCTCATCCTTCACACATGTCCAGAAACATCAGATAGACTTTTAAGTACTGAGAAAATATGAGACTTTTTTCCTTAAAGTCTTGATTCTTTGACTGATAACACTTGGAGAAGTAAAATATTAAGACTACAGTCAAGTAGGAGGTTGAGGGAGCATGTTAAGTCCAGACAGCAAATAGACAACAAGTATCTTACAAAAATTTTGCTAGTTTTATAATCTTTTTTTATAGTCCAGATAAAACTCGGTGGATCTGACTTTCATTTGAATCTGAAGCATGTTGCAAATCAGCACAGAGAAGAGAAACTGGAACAAATGCAAACATTAGAATTTTTAAAATAAAAATTCGCCTGTTTGTAAAAAACAATCATTGCTTTAAAGTTTTTTAAAAATAATGTTCTGGGGCCGGCCCCATGGCCGAGTGGTTGGGTTCACGCACTCTGCTTCGGTGGCCCAAGGTTTCACCAGTTCGAATCCTGGGCGCGGACATGGCACTGTTCATCAGGCCATGCTGAGGCAGCATCCCACATGCCACAACTAGAAGGACCCACAACTAAAAATACACAACTATGTACCAGGGGGCTTTGGGAGAAAAAGGAAAAATAAAAAATCTTTAAAAATAATTTTCTGTGTAGAATTAAATTTTGAAAATATAAAGAAGCCAAATGGAATAAACATCAGTAACTGTATAATAAAAAATAAACGAATATCAACTGTTTGTCTTTGCCAAGCCCAGGGAATCTGAGTCTAATAAGAATGCTTTCTAGTCAATGGAAATGAAATGGTAGAAGTCACAACTGAGGTGGAAAGAAAACATAAATGAGACTACGGAGAGTTCACAAGAAAGAGCTCATTCTTTTAGATACTTACTTTGTTTCCACTTTCTACAAAGAGAACAACAGAGAAGTTCTTTGAGCTTGGTTGGCCTGGGGAGCAGAGATCCCGTGTAGAAAGAACACAGGGAGGCCACAAGTTTTCCTCAAATAACCAAAAGCAAGGCCAAGAGTGGTTGAATGTGTATTGAAGCCCTGAGCGCGCATCCTTGCCCATCTTCCTCTACTTTATATGTGGGACGCCTACCACAGCATGGCTTGCCAAGCGGTGCCATGTCCACACCTGGGATCCGAAGGGGCGAACCCCGGGCCGCTGGAGTGGAACGCGCACCCAACTGCTGCACCACTGGGCTGGCCCGAACACTATATCTTTTTTAAGGCAATGAGTCAGCTCTACACTGATGTGGAGCAATCTATAAGATATGAGAAATAGACAAAGCAAGCTGCACAATAGAATTTCTAGGATGATACCATTCATGCAAAACAAAACGAAGATACAGGTACACGCTTGTTTATGCACCAAATATTTCTGAAAAATATACATAAACTGGTAACCTTAGTTGCCTCAGAGGAGGGGAACTTGGTGACCAGGATATAGGAGTGGGAGGGAAACAACGTTTCCCTAGGTATCCTTTCATTCCCTCTAAACGTCATAGCATGGTGTAAGCGCTTCCTAGTCAAACCAAACAAACATGCCTTTTTTTATAAAGTGCTTAAGTGGTTTTAAGAACATGATGTACAAATAAATCTCAACCCAGGGTGGGGAAAGGAGTAAAGCTCTTCCACTTTAAGTTTGTACGAATTTTGTCTCTTTTAAACACAATTATGATTCCTTATAAATGTCTATTAAAATTTACAAGGAAGTCTTCTACGTTATGCAGCTTCTAAAAATAAAGGTTTTTTGGTTAACAATTATAACCTATAAACTTAAGGCTATGTTAATCTCAAAGCATATGCAAATAGGCTTACTATAAGACACTGTATGGGTTAGGATATTTGTTACACAAAATTACACTTATTCCTTTAAAGTAATAAATATGTTCATCTTAAGAATTTGAATTTATTTACCTACCTGTGATAAATAACACCTTGACTATGATCTGTCTGATCTTATTATAATTATCCTCTCTGTTATATAAATAGGGTAAGTTCCCTTGTTAATTCAAAAATGTAGCAGATTCTGATTCTAGACTTTTCTCCACAGTTGTGCAAGGAAATAAAACAGTGCTTATAACAGACTCATTGTCAAAAACACAACTGAAAGCCCTGTGCTTTCAGACAAATTGATGCTGTGGTCCTGGAGACAAGTCTGAACAGAGGGTGGTGGAATAGATTGCTTTGGCCCTAAAACTGGCCTGTGCAAATACAACAAATGAGGAGGCTTCATGAAACGTCTGTTTTGGTTTTCAGTGGAAGCTGCCTGTCTTTTCTGCCTATTCCCAATCTGACAGCACAAAACTCTGTATTCACTAAATTAGGTACAAAAAGTTAAATGCGGGCCAGCCGGGTGAGGCAGTGGTTAAGTGTGCATGTTCCACTTCGGCAGCCTGGGGTTCACCGGTTCGCATTCTGGGTGCAGACATGGCACCGCTTGGCAAGCCATGCTGTGGTAGCCGTCCCATGTATAAAGTGGAGGAGGATGGGCATAGATGTTGGCTCAGGGCTGGTCTTCCTCAGAAAAAAGAGAAGGACTGGCAGCAGTTAGCTCAGGGCTAATCTTCCTCCAAAAAAAAAAAAAATTAAATGCATGCATTCAGGTGTTGGGTAAGGATCCAAAGCTTAGATGCAGTGTTTTGCTGTTGTTGCTGTTGAGGAGGATTGTCCCTGGGCTAACATCTGTGTTAATCTTATTTTTTGTATGTGCGATGTGACCACAGCATGTCTTGATGAGCAGTGTCTAGGTCCGTGCCTGGGATCCAAACCCATGACCGAAGCAGAGTGTGAAAAGTTAACCACTACGCCATCAGGCCAGCCCCTAGAAGCAGTGTCTTTTGTGTTTTTTTTAGGATTTTATTTTTCCTTTTTTTCCCCAAAGCCCCGCAAGTACATAGTTGTGTATTTTTAGTTGTGGACCCGTCTAGATGAGGGATTTGGGACGCCGCCTCAGCATGGCCTGATAAGCGGTGCCATTTTCGCGCCCGGGATTCCAACTGGTGAAACCCTGGGCCGCCAAAGCAGAGCCCACAAACTTAACCACTCAGCCACGGGGCGGCCCCAGAAACAGTGTTTTTTAATGGTATAAAATGAAGTAGATCAAACTGAGATTCAGTGATATTGGGCTATGGAGAGAAATTATTCTCTCCCTGAGTGTTTTCTCCCTCCCTTTTCCTTTATAAATTAAGGATCGATCAACAAAAAATCAGGTCTGCATAGGAAGTCTTAGACAGGGGTGAGGGAGTAAGCAAGCGATGTGAAGAACCTAGACCAGCAACAATAGGAAGCCTCCACTTTCCCTAGAGAAGGGACAAGGGGTGGAAATAGAGTTTCTGGAGCTCAAAGAGAGCTGGAAGTGAGATAGGGCTGCCCTGCTTTGCCTGCGTGTCAGGGAGGGAAGCAGCTCTGCCCGAGAGCTGGCGTTACAAACAGGAGGCAGCAGGGAAGCAGCACCCCGAGTCTCTCTCCTCCCATCCTTGGGGCCCTGGGAGATGCAGTCTGCAGAGCTCAGCCTTCCAGGGAACAGGACAGGAGAGAGAAGGATGGAGAATGGGTGGGAGTGGAAGTGCAAACAGATGAATCAGTACACTCAGCATAGCATGCATTCAAGTCCTCTGGGCAAACCCCGAGGTTGAGCAAAACGTGTTGCTCTGACAGGTAAGCTATTAGTAACCTTGGTTGATCCAAACCCCAACTGGCTTTGGGTGATTATGGGAACCATATGTACATTGAGATGGGGTTTCAAGGAAAGATTCTGTCTGGGTATCTGTTCATTATATACGCATATGCATCATTGCCATAGTATGTTGCATATCATGTCTTGAGATATATAATTAAGATTCTAGATAAACAACAAAGTGCTTGCATAAATTCTCAAGTTTTTTCCCCTAGAGGAATTAAATGATCAACTTAAAAATCTGAAAAAAAAAAGGGACACATCCAACCGTAACTGAAGAGTAAGAATCTGAGTAAGCTTGGAGGATTTTGTGAAACATTGTGTTAAGGAGAAAGGACATAGTTAACTCTTTCCTTCTTCCACATTCTGCAGGGGAAAGCTGCAATTTAAAAGTTGTAATTTGTGAAAATAAGTTAGATTAGTTAAAGAAAATTAGCATTCAGATAGTAGGGTCTAATTTTCTTGGTTTCTAAGTGGAACACAAAACATATTTATTTGGGATGTGAAAATGTTTCTTAAAGAAGGAATAATTTTCTCTTGTCAAAAAGAATGAGTGTGTATAAATATATTTGTCCAAAAAGTCGCAGACTTTTCATTTCCAAGATGAAATATAACCAGTAAAACTAATGTATTACCATAGATTAAACTGTTTTCTAGTAGTAATTCTCTTTTTCCAGCATCACTTTACACCCAAAAGGGAAAAAATTAACTTCTGTGCTAATACAAATTGGCAGCACACCCATAAAAACATGTGATAACATAATTAATTGCCTTAAGACTGACTGTGTTAACAGCCAGGTGGGACCAAAATTATTCTCTCTCGTTCAGTAAAATTTTTATATGAATTTGGTTGATGTTGATGTTTTAACTTTATGCTAAACCCTTTTAGTACAAAAGTAGTATATGATAAGACCAGGATTTTTATTATTTTTCTAGTCTGAGGATTTTCTTAGTGATAGCCAAGGAAATGTACATTGGTAAATCGTCTTTTTTTCCATAGAATTCTGACTTCTTTTTTCCTGTCATCTCTGTGGTAATAATGCAGTTACTACAGTAATAAAACTGGGATAAAAGTATGGCATATTTTTAATCCATGAAAGGACTCCTTTTTTTCCTAATGAAGCTAAAATGACTCAATTTTCTGGAACTATAATTTCGATGCTTGGGTTATATTTCCCACCATCAAAGCTGATATTTAAGGGTATAGAAATCTAGAGTAAATATGGGTACACAACTAGATTGTGTTAAAAGTGTAATAGTGTGTGTGTCTTTTATAAATTGATTATTATAAAACAAAAAAATTTTAAATTAAATGAAAATTTAAAATTCTTCCACTTAAATTATCTAGATAATTAAAAAATAACATCAGCTTTATTGAGATAAAATTCACATACCATACAGTTCGTTCATTTAAAGTATATAACTCAGGTGCCAGCCTGGTGGTGCAGCAGTGAAGTTTGTGTACTCTGCTTTGGCGGCCCAGGGTTCATTGGTTTGGATCCCTGGCACAGACCTACCCACCACTTATTAAGCCATGCTGTGGCAGGCGTCCCACATATAAAGCAGAGAAAGATGGGGGCATAGATGTTAGCTCAGGGCCAATCTTCCTCAGCAAAAAGAGGAAGATTGGTAGAGGATGTTAGCTCAGGACTAGTCTTCCCAAAAATAAAATAAAATAAAATAAAGTGTACAATTCAGTGGTGTTTATATATTTACAGAGTCATGCAACCATTACCACAATCAATTTTAGAACACGTTCATTCTCTCAAAAAGAAATCCCGTACCTGTTATTAGTCACCCTCCCATTTCTCTCCCATTTGCCCAGCCCCTGGCAAACACTAATCATTCTGTCTCTGTAGATTTGTTTATTCTGGACATCTCGGCAGATTTTTAAAGGTGCAATATTTCTCTGACAAATTCTGAATTTTATATTGATTCATTATATGTTGATATAGGGGCTGACCATGTGGCCAAGTGGTTAAGTTTGCACGCTCCTCTTCGGTGGCCGTGGGTTTCACGGTTTCAGAGCCTGGGCACAGACTAGCACCTCTCATCAATCCCTGCTGAGGCGGTGTCCCACATAGCAGAACAAGAGGGATCTACAACTGGGATATACAGCTATGTGCTGGGGTGCTTTGGGGAGAAGAAAAAAAACCTACACTATATATTGATATAAATTTGTTTATATTTTCCTCCTATTAGACTATTGAAGCTTTGCATTAATTAGTACTATAAGATTTTGAAAAAGTTACAGTTGATTCCCAGACTTCTGTCATAAAATACAAATAAATGACAATTGTGCATTTTTGTTGAGGTGTACTTTTGGCCCATAAAATGTAAAGCACTTCAGGAGAATTTTAAACAGATAAACAATCAAACAAAACAACTCTCAAAATATTACATTAGTCTCTATTCGTTCCCTCTGCCCCTGGACATCGGTGAAGGGAAATGTCTATCTTGATCTGGTCCTTTTTCTTTTGTCACCTAGATCTCTTCCCATGTCATTAGCACTGGGGATCTGACTTTCCCATGTAAGTGTCTTTGCTAATGTCGGAGAATTCTCAATTTTCCACCCGGCTTTGCTTGAGATTGAGTTCAGGCTCCTCAGTGCCATGTTTGGACGTGCTGGCTCCTTCATTGGTCCACTGGAGGCTGGAGTCCAGGAAGCTTTCACTTGCCAAACATTCTGCCAAATGCTGACTGCCGTTCATTCAATATTTGGGGAATTGCTTCTCTGTTTGCCTGATGTTGCTGTTCTCTAGTTCTGTGCCCTGCCCATGTTCCTCTGAATTGTCCTGGGACAATGAAGAGTGTTTGGAGGCTGCCATCTTATTGGATGGAGCATTTGACTGGTACTGGATTGTTGAGCGCTTCTGAGGAAGTACTCTGAAATCCTGCTGATGTTGATGAATTCTATACTCTCCCTCTGGCTATAGCCACTTGCAGTTCTACTTTTAACCACTTTGCGCCTATGTTTTGCTTAGATTACCTGGTAGGATCTGCCTGTCATTGTGGCTGCCAAGGTCTTTTGGACACCCTCTCTATATTCTTATACTTCTCAATGCTGAATTTCACCCTCCCACCTTAGAACGTAAATAACCCTGCATTTCCTGGCTTCCCTTGCTAGGGACATAGCTTCTCTACTCAGATGTCCTCCTATAAGATTTTTTTTTTTTAAAGACTGAGCAAATACTTCACTGAGGACAGAAACCTGGTTTTTAATTTTTTTTTTTAGAAGTTTGAAATCTTTTTGGTGAGGAAGATTAGCCCTGAGCTAACATCTGATGCCAATCTTCTTTTTTTTTCTCCCCAAAACCCCAGTACATAGTTGTATATCTTAGTTGCAAATCCTTCTAGTTCTTCTAGGGGGGACACCGCCACAGCATGGCTTGATGAGCAGCATGTGGGTCCACTCCCAGACTCCGAACAGGTGAACCCTGGGCCACTGAAGCAGAGCACGTGAACTTAGCCACCACACCACCAGGCTGGCCCCTCCTGTAAGATTTTGATTTGGAAGGAATCTACGTGAAGAAACAAACAAAGTGAGGGGCATCCTTTTGGCAGGCGCAGTTGTGGGTCTATTGTAGATGTGCTGGTTCCTGATCATAGAAGAAGTATGATTTGAAGCTCAACAAAATGTCGGGGCTGGTCATAGAGCTCTGCGGTCACTAGCATACGGACCTCAGTGAAAACCATGATGATATTGGATACTGTGGAATACATGAAGCACTGTGTAGATTGAAAAGCAGGGGAGTGGAGGATGGAACTCGTGGCCTGCAAAGGGCAGTCAGATAATGTAGATGAGTGAAACAAGCCAGGTGAAGGACAATGGGAGCTACGGGAAAGGCTGTGAACTACAGACAGCTTTCCCTATCTGGATGAGAGGGCTGCTGCAGTCTGCTCTGTTCCTGGTGATTTTGCTGATGTGGTGTCACAGGCTCAGTGACATCCAGTTTTCAGTTTTTTCAAGAGAAAGTGGAAATCCAGCTCATTTTTTGGTGGAATTTCCTAAATTTTAAATATTGTCAACTAATTCAAAGTTATTTTGCAAGTTTCTGTGATCAAATTTAAGTCAGACACAGCCCAGGGGTTGCCGGTTTTTGATCCTTGCTTTACTGGTGAGAAGAACGCAAGTCATAAAGAAGCCCCAAAAGAAGGGTGAGATAGGAGGGGGTGGGAACACAAAAGCCAGGGGAATTGACAAGAGTAGAGTCTGGTTAACAGTATTAACACATCAAAGAGAGGTCCCATTAGATAAGGACAGAATAATGTCCATTGTGTCCGTTGTATTGGGAGCTTGGAAGTCATTGATAACCTTTGTCAAACCTCTTCAGATGAATAATAGAAGAAAAGACCACATTGCAATGGGTTGAGGAATGAGGGATCGTGAGGCAGTGGAGACAAGAGTGGAAATTACTGCTTGTGTCTAGAGAGAGACACAAGAAGGCTTTTTTTAAAGGTCTCGTCAAGACTGAAGCATATGTGTGTGTATCTTTGAGTTAGTCAATCTTTACTATTTATAGTATTTCAATTTTCTATAACCTTTAACAAAATTTTTTATGAAGCATATTTGTAGGCTCAGGTTAATAAAACCACTATAGAGGGAGAAATTTAAAATGATGGAGGGAAAGCAACTAATACAGTGAATTTCTGGAGGAGATGGGAGGGAGTGTGTTGGAAAACTCAGATATGAAAATGAGATTTTTCTGAGTTTGGAGGGAAGGGAATTAGAAATCGTATGGAATTGGACAAACTTATGGTTAATGCTGGCAGTGGAGGAAGCTGAGGGAATTTCCCGATGGCAGCAATTTTCTAGTTAAGTAGATGAGATAAAGTTCACTGAAAGTAAGGGGAGAGGGGGTGCATATGCTGCTTGAGGAGAGTGGTCAAGGTTTGGAAATGCCAGAGAGGGCAAAAGGAAAGGCAGATGTATATCAAACATTGTTCAGGATGTTAAAGAACTCAGTTGAGACTAGATCCCATACTTGTGAAGGGACACCGATTGGTACTTATTGAAGATTTCATCCTTGCTCAGCAGCATAGGTATAGGTGTGGAGAAGGTGAATTTCATTGATCCACAGTTAGAGTTTTCACCAGAGGGTGTGGGGAAATGAACAGAAATTCACAAAACCAAGGTTCTGGTGAGAGAATCATTGAGGTGATGGAGGTAGGAAATGGTATGAGGCCAGGAATGGTAGAATGGCAGAAAATGGAGAGAGAAGCCCTTTCTTGGTTGTGGCTACAGACCTTGGGACGTTGTTGCGTCTGGATGCATCCCTTGGATGATGTCACTTACAATTGTTTCAAGCCTGCTTGTCTACTGCATCTGGTTGCTCAGATCTCCCTGTTCTTAGGAGACGTGGGTTAGATGAGTGGCAGTTTCAACTTCCTAATCTGTGGATGAAGCTGAAGCACTACTCTAAGAAGATGATGCAGAACTCCTGGAAGAAGCTTCAGGCAGTGCCAGGGATGAGACGTAAACCAAATATCAACTTAAGGGAGGACCAGTGTTGGAACGTCACTACTCTTCATTCAAAATTCAGTTCCCTTGTTTGATAAACTTACCAGTCAATATGTGTGACTGGAAGGGATGGTGGAGGCAAGTCCACAACTTCTAGCCAGCTCAGCTTAAGTCTTATCGAGAAAATCTCCCTTAAGATAGTGGAAGATAAGAATATTCTGTTAGAAAAAATACACCTTATGATGTCTATGGCCAAGTGCCTTTACCACCAGCAGATGCGCTCCTGCAGCATAAAGCCAAATTATGTGTGGAAATCCTGGCCACGCCAGGCTCAGGGAACAGGGCTGAAAATGGTGCTCAACCAGAGATCCACGAATGGGTATTCTGGCAGCCTTTAGAACATCGGGTAGCTAGGGCTCACTCAAAGCTTGAAATGATTCTAGACCAGTAGTTTTCAGACATTAGCATACATAAGAATCACCTGGAGAGCTTGTTAAAACATAGATTCTTGGACCCAAACCTCAGTGAATTTGGCTCAGTGGTTCTGGGGTAGTGCTAGAGATCTTGTATTTCTGACAAGTTCCCGGGTAATACTGATGCTGCTGACCCAGGTACTACACCTTGAGTAGTCCTGTTTATATTTGAAATTTTATTGACTGGGTCCTGGTTCTACAAACCCAGTGAATAAATTGTCCTAAGTCCGTTTCGATAACTTTTCCTGGGGCACTGATCCTACAGTAGACTCTACCTTAGGGGTTCCAGGTATTGCTGCCCTTTCGAGTAATCCAACCCCTCTGTTACCTGTTGTCTTTGGGCCATAAGGCCACAGCAATCTCAGGAAACTGTAGAGACTGGCCTTTGCCTTGGTCTTTCACTGCCACCCCCGCTTAGGGGATGCATCATGATCATAAAATCATCTCAGCAGTTTTTTTAGTGCCGGAAAAGAGAGAGATCTATCAAGATGTCTTCTTGCAACTAGAATAGGTGTAGAGCCTCTTCTTCCTCACTAGCATGGCGACTTCGCCTCTAACTGCCTGCAGGCCCCTAATTCTTGAAAAAAGCTCATGCTCATTCTTTAGCCACAGACCTTTGGTGGGAGAATATCTGGCTCCCAATAGTACCAGTTGGTTCCTGGGCCATATTCTTAAAATAGAAAAATGACAAATTACAGCTCTGCCAAGACTTCATTTGGTGTAATCCAGAGAATATGTTTTTAAGTGTCTGAAGGGCTCAGCCACAGGAATCTTGATGGTACCAGCCAAGATATCTGAGGTCCAAGGATGGCAAACCCTAGGGACCATCCAGTACTCATGGGGGGATTCCAGCTAAATAGAAGCTGGGATTCGGACATGTCTGGGCAGGTCTGCTGAATAGGCAGGGCAGGCATGCCTGGAGTCTATTTACATGACAACTTTTGGCTGAAGAATGACTGTGTGCTGATCTGAATGGAAAGTGGAATGGGAAGAACAGAAATGTGTCTTTCTTAGGACCCAAGTATTGAAAAATGTTCTTTAATAAACTTGTTTATTAATTAAATAATACACCATCTTTTTATATCTGGTAATTGCATAATTTATGTTAGGAATTTTAATAGTTTGGAAGTAGTTTATCACTTTCTTTAGGAATCTCTAGTCTTCATGTAGGAAAGCATATTAAAATTAAAGAAGATGATTTAATTTAGTTTACTACTAGGGATTGTGTTAGGTGTGTGAATAAAAGGACAAAAGGCACATTTTGTGGTTTTGGAAATGTTGATGGGTAAGTGAATTTTTTCTAACTTTCGTGGGAAATAGTATATCTAAACCTATTATTCTGAACTGGGCACTTTTGCCCTGGCACGTAGAACTTCAGGAAGTCTTGTTAAATATTAACACGGCTAAAATACTTTAAAATTATATTTACTTCCATTAAAGAAATGTTTACCCTTGTGCTTCTGGTCTTGATTGGTGCCGTTCCTCATTCACTGCATTTTCAAGGTAAAGTTTGCTTGATGAGCCACTATTCCACCTTTTTTTTTCTTTAATTAGTAACAATTATTATAATCCTAGAGGACACATTTACTGACTGTTTTTTATATGCCAAGCACTGATCAAAGCACTTTATACATTTTATCCCTTTTATTCCTCACAACATTGTTATGAGGGAGACACTTTCATCATCCTTATTACACAGAGGGAGGCTGAGGCACAGAGAGGTTAAATTACTCATCCAAATAATAGATAGCAAGCAGTGAGGAGAATGGGAATTTTGGGTGTTTGAAGTGTTTTAAAAAAGCTACTAATCACTCTCAATTTTAAGATGATTACAGAAAAGAAAAGGTTCTTTCTCAGTTTGGATATAGTTTAGATATCAGGAATTCTTTCATTGCCAATTTTGATTCTTTAAGTAGCCTTGGTGAAGTCATTGGAATTATTTTCTGGAGTCTTTTGGTCATATAAAATGATTTTTTTTTTTGAGGAAGATTAGCCCTGAGCTAACTGCTGCCAATCCTCCTCTTTTTGCTGAGGAAGACTGGCCCTGAGCTAACATCCGTGCCCATCTTTCTCTACTTTATACGTGGGACACCTAACCACAGCATGCTGTGCCAAGCGGTGCCATGTCCGCACCCGGGATCCGAACCAGCAAACCCCAGGCTACTGAAGCGGAGTGTGTGAACTTAACTCCTGTGCCACCAGGCTGGCCCCTAAGAAGATGGTGTTTTTAAAGAGGAAACTTCAGGTTTGGTACATTGCAGGGAGGAGCCCTCATCTACAGTCCATTTCTTCCCATGGTTAGTGACCCCCATGGTATGCTGTTACTCCTACAAAGGGGTCGCTGGACCTCAGATCCTTTATCTTTCGAACTCCACTGAGGTAATCTGTAATTTACCTTGCTTTGGAGCTTCTACTGTCCTGGCCACCAATTTCACTGATAACTCTATTTCTCAGCAAATGTATCACATTCATTTTTACTCAAAAGCCCAAACGATTTCTTTTACATCATCAGCAATTGAGACCATTGGCTTTTTAAAATTTTTTTATTTTTTCACTCATCATTTATTTACAAATACACATTATAACTTTTATATACATTGCACATTTACATGGTAGAAAAGTACAAAACTATATATTTAAATGAATTTATATTTAACTTGCCATGTTTGAAAATATAAAATTGCATCAGAAAAAAGTATTATGAAAAGCAAGAAACCTGAACTGATAAAGCTTTGATATAACTTTTAGTGACACACTGGTTGAAAAAGAACTGATTTAAAAGGTACAGCAGACTAGCTTAAAGGAAACACCTAATGAAAGGCTGAAAGTGTAGCATTCTGCTCCCTTCAGTCTCCCGACACCCATATCACTCAATCTCTTTGGATCTGTAACATCTTGAAGGTACGTTACTAGAATTCTAACATCGCTATCACCCCCTCTCTCACAAAAGTCTTTGTCACGACATGAGAACTGAAATAGGAGTTTCCCCCAAGATGTATTCTCTGTACCTTCTATTTAAGTCAGAGTTATAATGCCTTTTGGTCAGTCAAGATTCCTTGTAAACAAAACCCGAGGGATCATGTATGTACACAACAGGCAGCAGAGAATCCAATAAATAAACATGACAGAAACTGACATGCAAGTCTGTTAAAGCGGAAAAGAGTCTAACAACAGTGAAATGAAGGGAGACAGATGAGTGAGTCAATAGTAAGGAATGGACTTAAATGGTTTACAAGGAAAAAAAAAGCTTTTACTTTACAAGCAAGAGACCTCACAATAAATAACAACTGCTCTTCCTTTCACGAATAAATTTCTTCAAAAACAAGGTGTACAGTCAACCAGACATTTTATGTATAAATTATAAAACATGACACAGTATAAATAAATGTCTACAATTCTCAACTATGGGCCTCATCCAGTAGACCTCACAATGACCGCCTCTCCGGGTCCAATGAGTAACAAGGTGGCCTGGGAGACAGCTTGAGGACAAAGGTCCTTTATGTATACTTTTCCCCCCAAATAAATAAGCATACACTTATTTACAGTATGGACAATATATTTTTTCTTTTCTTTCCTGTTTTTTTTTTTTCTGCCCAAAGGCTATATCAACACTGAACATGGGCGGAGGGTTTACCACTCTAGAATGGAAGATATAGGAAAGCTGTAGTCCTGGTCTTCATCTTCCTCCTCTTCCTCGGTGTCTTCCGAAATGGCTAGATGGGGGAATACAGGGGAGCTGTTGTTTAAATATGGACCACAACAGCGCAGAAGCAGCTCAGTGTATGTTTTCAAAGCCCTCTGATACAGCCATATTACAGCGTTGCATTTTTATGTGACTTGCAGTGAGATGCTCTTTTTTGGGCATCTGCTGTTATGCGATAAGTTTAAAAAAATTTTTTTAAAAAAACATAATCTATGAAGTCAAAAACTGCAGAAAGTTCTGAAGAATCAATGGCTCAGGTTTTACGGGCAGATTCCTGAAATTAGATAAAAAGCGCTCTTGTGTTCTAGGTATAACTGCTTTGGGTCCTTAATTCAGTTAGTAGAGGCAACTGCGAAAGCAGCAGCCCGTGTGTGATACGATACAGCTGTCTTTGAAAAAGTAAAAAAAAACTTTTGAAGCAGTTAGTTTAGAGTCAAGTGTTAATAAAGCAAACAGCAAAGCACGCTACTAAAGCCAAAGAATTAGGGACAAATGACTGGAAACAGGTTTGTAGAGGCAACCCCGTTGATGACCACTGGACAAATCCTAAAAGGCAGGAAACATTCCATGGAATTTTCCTGGGGATCACTGAACTGCTGGTGAAATTGAGTGGCTACCTAACTTAAAACCGAAAGGAGCTTACATGGGGAGGTTTTTGTGCTCTTTACATCTCCATTCCCTAGGGCTTGCCTGGGAAAGCCCTCAAATTGCAGCAAGGTTAAAAATCAAACTTACAGTTGCAAGATCCGGAATGCTTTACTTCCAGCAGCACACCTGAGGAGCAGGCAGCTTCCTTCATGGCACACTCGCTGGCGTAAGTGGCATTGTCACTGGCACAGACAGGCTCCTCAGACTTACTGTCAGGGCACAGCTCATCACAGAGGGAACACCGGCCTCTGCCAACCTTGAAATCCCATAAACATTTTTTTCCACCAGTGCACTGGATATCTTCACAGGACTTTGCTTCTAGGATATAATACACCTGTGATGAGTAAATCAATTTCCCCTTTTCCCCCTTTCTCTAGTCCCCTATCAATAAATATAAACATATAACTTATATGTTATTACTCAATAGTGGGCATAATAGAGATATTACACAAAAATGCTTGATAATAAAACTGAAACTCAAACACACACACACAAACACATACACACACGCACATAAACCCCCAGTTTCCTACATACCATATTAGGGCATGAAAATAGTATTTTTTTGGAACAGGATTTCACAGTATCCTTGAGTTACATATGTGTTTGATTATTTCCCACAAGAGAGATCTTTTAAAAAAGAAAGAATTCCATCAGTTATCAGAATCTGATAACAGATTTTAGGAACTGTTAAGTAATTATTTCTTGCTTCCAGCAAGTCTGGCACTTAAAAAAATGTGTAAAATTGAGTGAGTTCTAAGTTTCTAAGACAGAAAATTGCTTCCTGTTTCTTGCTGGCATTTCAATATATATGCCAAAGCTTCCGGAAGACAATGGTTTCCTTGAGGAATGCTGCGGTCACGACAGTTTACCCAAACTAGAGAGTATTTCTCCCTTTGGTGAAACCATGCCTTTGGGGAGGTTTTGGGCTTATTTATTGGTTAACCTCACAGTTTTAATACTAGAACTAGCCTTTTCGATCCTGTTTTCTGTTTTCTTTCCTCAATCCAGAATACCTACTGATACACTTTCCCTCATAGGCTAATCCAATCGATCTGCCCAGCAGGCAGGTAGCCTTTCTCAGGTGACAGGCACTGGAGTAGGTCACTCCATCATTCCCACAGAGATACTGTTCAGAGGAGGTGGGCTCTGGGCAAATCCGGTTACATGTCACACAGTAGGCATTATTTGTCTGGTCCACCACGCACGTGGAGCTGCCTGGACAGTTAACATCCCGGCAGGTCTCTGAAACAAAGAGGGATACACACATTAATAGGCACCTTCTGGTCCTTAAGGACTAAGCATTTGATATTATGAAGGAAATCATAAAACGGAAGCATCCAGCTTTCAGAAAGCACATGGGGAGCCCTGTAGTTTTCAAGAGAAAAATCTCTGCCTCTAGGTTGGTGCGTTCAGTGTTCTTAAGGAGTCTTTAGCAGTTAGAAAAAGCTTCCTTTACTTGGTATCATTATCCCCTAGGGGGTCTTCCAGCGGGGCTACCTAAGGCAGAAAGCAGGAGGAGGCGGTCGGGGAGGACATACTTTTACATTTGCCCTGGTACTGGACCTCCAGTTCTGGCTGCTCTTTACATCTGGCCTTGAGGAGCGCACATTCGTTGCGGTAGGTTTTCCCGTCCAGCCCACAGACTGGGCCTTTCCAGGTGATATTGGAACAATCTGGGGCACAGACGCAGCGGGGCTTATTCTTCTTGTTCATTCGGCATTTTTTCCCGGGTCCACAGTCCACGTTGTCGCACGTTTCTACGAGTTGGAAAGAGACACGGATTAAAACCACGGCCAGGCAGTAAGCAGGTCAGCCAGGAGGTCTGCGGGCGCTTTGCGCAAACATGCAGCCATGAGTTGGTGCCGGAGGGGCCCAGGCTCTCTCCTAGAGCTTTGAGGAGGGGTACAGCGGGCTGCGCCCCATACCCAAATCTCTCTCAAAGAGCGCAGGTGGGCTGGCTTCACCATCAGACTTGGCTAAGAAGTCCTGGAACCTATGCCGACCTCGTTTTGCCTGTAGCGTGTAGCAGGCAAGATTCAACCCGGATGGCTTACCAGGGCTGTGGGAAGACAGGGGGAACCCACGAACAAAGCTCTCCTAGTCCCAAACCCCAGCTGGGCAATGGGGAAGCTGAGAGTACGACGCCCTCTACTGAGGGCCTGCAAACTGGGGAGGAAGAGTCCTACCTTTACAGGGGATGCAGTTGGGGGCGCCCCCGTTGAAAATCATCCACTTGAAGAGCGTGTTATCATTGACGTCCTCCTCGGTCCACGAGGTGCTCAGGCGGCCGGTGCTGCAGCACTCCTCCTTGCTCAGTTCTGTCTTGTACAGGACCTGGCAGCGGCCGTTCTTCGCTTGGCGGAGCCAGCAATTCCCAGCTGCGAGGGGACAGGGGTAGGGAGGTGGGTGAGTAAGCGCGGGGCAGGGGGAGGGAGGTATCCGCGTGCAAGGTTCGGAGACCGGGGGGATGGGGAGGGAGTGAGGGTGGAGAAGAGACAGACGGGAGAGAAAAGCAGAAAATAAATCCAAGGGGTGAAGGGGTGGGGAAGGAGAGGGCGAAAAAGCCCAGACTGAAGAGGTGGGAGGTGGGCGAGGGGGAGGGAGGGCGAGAGCTAGAAGGCAGAGCGCCCCAGCCATATCAATGTCAGTTACCAGTGACCCAGACACAACACGTGCAGCTTGCATTGACTTTTACTAGACTGTTTACTTTTATTCGTCCCATTTCATAACCTGCAGCGACTCGAACAGCAGATTAAAGAACCTGACAAAAACAGGATGCGACGGATGTTTTTACATGTTGGTTTCATGTAGGCGGTACGGGAATTATTTGTGACAGGGGTTAAGAAAGTAGGAGAACTTGAGAGAGAAAGAGAAAGAGAAAAAGAGAGCGCGAGACAGACAGAGACAGACACACACACACACACACAGAGGAACAGATCAGGCAAAAGGCACTTGTGAAAAATGAAAGCAAAAAAGCAACCGGGCCCTGCCCGGAACTGCCCCGCGCGGCCTCGACCTCGAGGCGCAGCCCGCCCGACGGGCCCGTTTTGCAATCCGCCAGACCCAGAGGACGCCCGCGGCCACCGCGATCTTTCGAAATCTCCAAGGGCTGCTTTCCCCGGCGCCCACGTCCCCGGCACCCAAGGCGGGCAACTCAGAGTGGTGCGGTGCAGACGGCGAGGGGCAGTGCCCAGGGGCACGGTTTACAACACAATTAAAATGTTAACGCTAAAGCAAGGAAAGTTACATGTCTGTCTCAAGAAAAGCGTAGGGGAAAAAGAAAGGAGGGGGGGCCCTTCCTACCATTTCACGGTAACAGACACCTATCTCACACCTACCAAGAAATCTTTGTAAGTAATTTTTCCTCCTTCCCCCTTTTGAACGTTCGGGTTTTGGCCAGGAAGACTTCTCATGAATTATCTATATAACTTTAACAATGATTGGACCGCAAACTGCTATTATTATTTAAAAAGAATTCTACAGAAAGACTAATTGAAATAAATCTAATTTTAAAAAACAAAGTTTAGAAATTTGCTTTGAATCCACCTCAGAATTTAAATCAGTTGTGGGTTTCTCACTGTTCGACAGAAAGTTAACAGTCAGAGGGAAAAAACTGTAAACTACTCAAAACACTCTGGAGTAATAATTTGGTGGGTTTTTTTTTTCGGGGTTGGGGGAAGGGGGTTGGAAGAAACATCCGCTAAGCAGTAAGCTACTTCCCCCTAAAATTTTCAGCACCCACATTTCCAAGTTTGGGCAAAGTTTCTGAAATCACGTCCCCCAGCCATCAAAGAAATTTCAGTATCCCTCCCGCCCCCCAGTCATTTTTAAAAGTATCCAAAAGATGTGGGAGGGAGAGAGGTTAGATTGCAAACGGGTCGACAGAAATCTCCAGGCTACTGATGCTTGTCCCCTTTTTCAGAGCCAAACAGGGGAGATAACATCTAAACTCATTATGTCCAGAACTTGGAGCATCTATCTAATCCTAACTAATGAGAGAGACTCCAGCTCACTCCCTTTCCTTTCAGGATAACCGCGCTCCAAAACTCGGCTCCCAGTCCTAGAGTGTCACTGCCTTCAGCTTTCCCACTTCTCTCCATCCCAGAGTCGCTAAGTTGGTCCAACATCTTCCGAGAGCAGCGGTGCTCAGAGCAGACCAAGTGGAGACGACAGAAAAGTACAAACCCCTGCCCAAGCCGAGCCTCCCAGCGCATCCCCCCTCGCTTACCCTGGGCGCTGCGGTCCTCCATGAACTGGCAGAGCAGCAGCAGCAGGAGGCAAAGCCCGCCGGGCTGGTGCCTGGGACGGACCATCCTGGGGGCAGGCGCGGGGCGAGGAGCGCGGCGGCGCGGGGAGCGGGCGCGGCGGCGGGTGGCTCTGGCGAGCGGCGCGCGTCGCAGAGGCGAGCGGCTGAGGGCGCAGCGATCCCGGCGCAGCCCCGCGCTCGCCGCCGGCCGCCCGCGCGATTCAATGGACGTCAGAAGCCGGGCGCAGCCGCGCTTTAAATCTAGACGGGGGTCTCCGCGGTTTGCGGTGGGCGGTCTCCCAGTGTGTGGGGCAGTGGGAGGGCGGCAGCGAGCGAGGGTGTGCGCGTCTCCTTGGGGGTGGGGAGCTTTTAAAAGTTCAGTGTGAATCAGGTGACATTTCCCACCTTCTAGAAACCCTTCCCAATTATCTGTTGGAGGTGCCCGAAATCAAAGCGGCAGGAGGGGAATCGCCGAGTTCTTATTTGCGTAGCAGCGAGAGGGAGGGGGAAGGCGACCGGGGCGGGGGATGGGGGCGACGCTTCGGGGGTGGGGAGTGGGGAAGAACACCCACTTCAAGTCCTGCACGCCGCCGCTCGCAAGCAGCGCCGGCGCGCCCGGGGTGGCGTGTGTGTGTGTGTGTGTGTGAGTGTGTGAGTGTGTGTGTGAGTGTGTGAGTGTGTGTGTGTGCGCGCTCGCGCGCGCGCGCGGGGGGGCACTGGAGGAGGAGGCGGCGGCGGCGGCGGCGGCAGGCGGAGCGGGGGGGAACCCGGGCGTGTGTCTCCGCACCGCGGCTCCTCCGCTCCAGAAAGACTTTGCAGACGCCCAGAGAGCCCCCAGTTGCCGAGATCTCCAGCTCGCGGTGGGCTCGGCGCGCGCCGGCCCCGCCGCTTCGCCGGGGCGCGCTGCCGCTGCAGGCCCCCGCAGGCTGCGCGCGGGCCCCGGCGAGGTTTTGTGTCTGGGTCTGTGCGCGCCTTACTTTGCGGCCATCCCCGGCCCAAGTTGTGCTTGAGAACCCCGGCCCCAGCCCCTTCCACCCTGGCTGGGCCGGGCCGAGACGCGGCCCTGGGTCTCGACGAGTCCGAAGCAGACAAAAATGTTTAACACCTCGGCCCGGCGCCCCCCCCGTCGCAGTCTCGCCCTCTCCCTTTCTCTTCTCCCCTTTCACTTCGCCGCGTCTGCAGTCGGAGCCCCGAGCGGGGGCGCCGACGTAGGCGGTCTGCCCCCCTTCCCCGCCCCGAGACTCCCCAGTTTCTATCCTGTGTGTCTCCGTCTGTCTCTCCCAGTCTCCTTCTCAGCCTCTCTCTCTCTCCTCTCTCTCTCTCTTCGCGGAATAAAAAAGATTGCAACATCGATAATGAACTTCTGTAGCCTCAGTTTATTAAGCACAGTGGCTGGCATTCTTCGCTGAAAGTTGGCGGGTCTCTCATTTATAACATTTTTGGCACCGCTGAATGAAACTGAGGAGGCGATATTTCCTTTTATATAAAACGATTACTTCACGGAAAATGCTATATTGTTTATTCCAAAGCTGCCTTTTTAATTTCTATTCTTTTCGCTTCTGGAGCCCGCAGGACAACAGACAGCGAAGTATGCAGACAAAATTCTTGGACATTCGCAGGTCACTGGGATTTGTTCTCCTACGGATTTCAAATCCGCCCCTCTTCGGCCCCCCCCCCCCCCCAGCCTACCCCCGCCAGACCGCCCCCCCAACTCCTCCTCTCTCCTTCCCACTCCATCTTCCACCACCCCCCTCCTACCCCCTCCACAACTGCAAATAACTCAGTGATAACAGATTTTTTTCCACCAACTGCAGGAGATAGTGCTAATCTTTTAATAAAAGATCCCATTACAATGGGATCTGTCTGGACAGACTATAATAGATCCCGAAATACAGCCGTGCTAATATTAGAAGACAGTTGTTTGGGTGCCTCTCAGACGGGCCCAAGCCCCCCTTTGAAAGTGGGCATGAATCACAAAGCCCGCGGCCGCCGCACCTGCACCGCGCGCATTCGGTGCAGCAGGCTGGTAAAAACGGGTGACCTCGCCGCTGCTTTTCGCTTTATAATTACCGTCCTGAGGACGGGAGGGGAGGGGCGCTGGCGGCCCGAGTCTGGCTTTTTGCTCACTTCAGACGGCTCTGGGGGCTCCACATCCTTCTTAATCTTTCCAGATTTATTCTTTCTCTGTCTCAGTCTTCCGTCTTCTCTCTTTCCCTCCCGTGTGCCCACCCCTTCTCTTTTCTCTTTCCTTCCCTCTCCCCCGACTCTGCTCTTACTCTCCCCCCTTCTCCCTCCCTCCTTTCTTTTCCCGTCTTCCTTTCTCTCTTCCCTCCGATGCAGCGTTAATGTAGAGTTGTTTAGTGCCCTCTAATGGCAGACGACATTAACAATTAATAGCAAACTGTCCCCTTTGCAGGAGCCGCCACTCAATGGCAGAGTTCCAAAGTTGAATTTATTTCTTCTTCATTCAGGAGATGGATATAGTGCTTAGACAGGGCTGGAGGGAAAGTCTGTTTTGTCCCCTTCAAGTCTTTTTTTCCCAGGGAAAACTTAGTTCAAGGAAAGAGAAAAGCTATTGATTGTTGTTACTTGATTTTCTTTTTGGTACAAATTTGTCTTTTAATAGCAGCAAGAGACAAAGCTTCTGTTTTAGCTAGGTTTATCAAACCATGTATCTAGGGTTTGAAAATAAATATTCTAAATAAAAGATCTGAGATGGTAGATGGTTGGATCTCAGATCAGTTGCACCAATAGCCATTATAAAATTTAAAGACCCAAACATAATTATGTGATTTTATATTTGCCTGGTGTTTCAATACAGTTATTGGTCCTGAATCTGCTGTAGCCTCTGGAAGCTGGAAAATGTAACTGTAATTAAGTGTTCCACCCTAGGACCATACAAAACATTTAAATTTTACTCATGCCAGGTCGTGTATGAAGTCATCTTGCCTAGAGGAATGTAGGGTCACACTTTAACCCATAGTTTATTTTCTCAATAATCTTGGGAAGATTGTTTTAAAGATAATAATTTCCTCATATTTTATAACTTTATAGCATTGAACATAGTGCTGTAACTTGCATGTTCATATTAGATTTAACTCGTTCATTTACATGTGCACATATAACATGTCGATATATGTGCTGATATAATGTGTTGATATAAAAAGAGCATACAGATATACACAATATGACTTTTTTTGGGGAGAGGGAGGATCTATGTGACTAAATGAAAATTAGAATAGAGGCAATTTTGGGAGGTTAATCAAAAAATATTTATCTGGATGTTTGAGCAAAAGTATTTGATTTATCCAGATATTTTAACTTATGTATATAGAAACAACTGGTATCATAAAAACTTTCTAAATTCGTTTACTCCAAGGTGTGTCTACCCAATTCCAGTATGATGGGTAAAAAATAAAAATTCTGGTTTTATTTTATTTTTGTTTACATAATGCCAAATACGCAGACCGGTCTTTTGACTAAATCAACTTCATTGACTAGTTGCTTTGGCATCATGTAATTGTCTAGGCTAGGCCAAAGCAGACACAGTAGCTCTCATTGTAAAAAATGCCACCACTCATAGGAATGCTCCAGTATCGGAGGCAGACCCAATACAGGGTTGCTTCTTGCCCTAGAGAGGGTGGCCCTGTGGGTCAGGGTTGAGGTCACTGACAAACACACTGTGGAAAACACAAGTGCTGTGTTGCTTTTGCCCTTGTGAATAAGCAGTTTGGTGTTTGCTTAACGATACAAGCTCATCCTGTTTTTCAGCTGCACCTTGGATAGTATTGATCTGTTTGGGAGACTGTCTGCTCCGAATCGGCACAGATCAGTCATCACGTCTCTTGTTGGCCTGGGGTTATTTTCTGGCCAATCAGAGGAAATGAGACACAGGTCAATACTGGTTCCCTCTGGGCCTCCTGTGGTATCAGCAAGAGATCCATCCAATTTCTGTGGTATGAAATGGTATCACACCTGTTAAGTGACATCACAGAAAAACAGCTACTATTTCTTTTACTGTTTTATCTCTGTAAATGTTAAATATTGGGTTTGTAGATGTCTAAATGTCAAGGGGACATTTTAAAATAAAAATGCCTTCTTTCATTTTTGTTGTCTGCCTCCAAGTTTGACTTCTTGTTTTTTCCCTTTCTGCTCTGCCAAAAAAGTAAATGTAAATTATGAGAAACACAATAGGACCACTTTGTAACTGACTTTCTGGGCAGCACACAAAAACACTGCTGTTCTCTGATTGTTTTTATGTCAGCTTCAAAAGCTGTCGTCCTTCTGAAGTTTATAAATTTAAAATATTAGAGTTTAGCAAATAATTCAACCTAGCTCCCAAGATAGCTGTTTGAAATGATATGAAATTGTTGTTTGAGACCAGAACCGACCTGGTTCCATTTCAGTCCCTAACAAGAGATTATGGAGGGGGTGGGATGAGGTGATGGATGGAAAATTTGAAAGTCATGAACTGAGTAGATTTTACTTTTTGCCTAAAAATTAAATGTCAACTTTTTTGAACTTAGATGTTTTCAAAATGAATATTAAGATTTCAAATGTGAATAATCAATCTTGATTAAACAACAGAATTTAAGCACTTGAGAAGTAGGCTGAATGATTTTAAAATCAGATTTTGTTCTTCCAGGTACAAAAACAGTTACTGCGTCATGGTCTGGGGTTGTGCAATTTCGTAGGCTAGAATGAGGATTTGAGGTGGGTGGGGGGTAATAGTTCTGTATTGGCTGAATTGTTGCAGAACTAAAAAGTTAAGAAATGTGAGTACATAAAAGCAATGTTTATCCAAGATGTCCAAACCATCAGTTGATTAAGCAAAAAGTCATTAGAATATATGTTTTTTATATAGTACTGAGAAAACAATTAATGGATCACTTGAACTTTCCTCTTTTCGTTGTTGCTTTGATGTTATGTAGCGTCAGTCAATCATTTTGTAGGGTCGGTCATCATTTTGATACTACTTGTTTCTGTGTAACATTCTTACTGCCTTATTTTCCCTTCCAATTTTAGAAATATTTTGGGTTTCCATTTCCAGAAGTCATCTAAGATATGTGGCACATAGTCACTTAAACTAGCCATATCAGCATATTCAAGTTTAACATAATTAAATCATTAAAATAAACCTTAGTAAAGAATTCAAATTATGCCTCAGGATAGGAATGTTATGTTGGATTAATAGAAACTTCTAAATAGTTTACTGTATTTTAGGTCACATTGACGATGCAAATAATGCATATATTTGGATAGCCAGTCCTGGTGGTCTAGTGGTTAAGATTCAGGCGCTTTCACTGCCATGGCCAGGGTTCTTTTATGGGTCAGAGGGAACCATACTACCCATCTGTGGGTTTTTACTGGTATTTCAAATACCAGCAGAATCACCCATGATGGACAGGTTTCAGTGCAGCTTCCAGACTGAGACAGACTAAGAAGAAGGACCTGGCCACTCACCTATCTGAAAAAAATGGCCATGAAAACCCCATGAATAGCAGTGGAGCATTGTTTGTTGTAGTGCCGGAAGGTGAGAGGATGGCGCAAAAAGACCGCGCAGGGTTCTGCTCTTCTGTACACAGGGTCACTAGGAGTCTGAATCGACTCCAGGGCACTAACGACAACAAAAGTATATTTGGATATGACTGAAAGTGTCAGTGTGTGATCTTTAGCACTTTTAACCCTGATTCCATTTACACTGTCTACTGCACGGAAAGTGTGAGGAGAGCAAATCGTTATTTGCTGTTCTGTTTCCTGACTTTATCGTTGAAACAATATGTCAATCAAAGTAAGAGGTACCTTCTTAGATTATTCATCGACTGAAGGTGAGTTGGTATGCTGTAGTTACTCTTGTATATTTTGTTTTCTGTTACCGCATTCTAGCTTTCCATAGAGTAGCAGTGGTTTGAACATTTAATAATTAGTTCTTTTCTAAGTGCTTCCTGTTTAGTATTGCAATCAATAGTTGATACAATTGCTGTTTGATCGTCTGTGTTGTCATCTGCATTTTTTTATTTGACATGAGTCTTGTCTCATTTCTGATATCTAATTTGCCCAAAAAGTGAAATATTATGTTTATCATAGGTCCAAATTTCACAAGCCAATTAGACATGACTTTAGACATCCTATTGTATCCTCTATAGATTTTTTATTTAGTAATCTTTCCTTATAGGGGAATTCATTCCAAATTCATTTTGCATTCTTTTTGCCTTTGCACTTTGTCAAAAATGAGATGGACTTATAAGTTTGGATCTATTTCTGGGTTCTCTGATCTGTTCCATTGGTTTATATTTGATCCTATGCCAGTATCACATTATCTTTATTACTGTGACTTTATAGTAAGTAATAAAGTAAAGTACTGTAATTTCTCCAGCTTTGTTTATTTTCAAGGTTGCTTTGGATATTATAGTTGCATTTCCATATGAATTTTAGAATCTACTTTTTGAATTCTACACAAAAAGTTTGATGGGATTATGAATGGGGTAGATAAATTTGAAGAGAATTGAAATTTTAACAATACTGAGTCTTCAAAACCATGAAAATGGTATATCTTACCATTTACTTAGGTTCTCTTTAATTTTTCTCAACTATAGTTTGTAGGTCCATTTTGTATTTTGCCTGCCATTGAAAAACATGCTGAAATAGGATAATAAATGCAGTTTTCAATTCTTTATCTCAAAGGAACTCAATGGGTTATAAAGATTTCCTGGTGCAGGCTTATACTTGTCTTCATACTTCCTAAGGCTGATTGTCTATAGTCAGTCAAAAAGAATGTATTGAGCACAATTTCCAGGAGGGGTGTGCTAACTCATCAAAATCTCTTACACATATTTTTTTGGTGTTTCTCTTAGACTGCAGTCACTCTTTGAAATGAATAATTTCTGTCACCATAAGATTTACACTCAGTAAGTGTTAAAAATAATTTGTTAGTGTTTTGTGGAATATAGTTTCTTCATTTTCTTGTGAATAGATTCCTACTCAAAACAATCCATCATCATGCCTAAGTTTTGAGAAGTGGGAATATGCAGTTCCCCTTGTGCCAACATTTGGGTGGCAGTTACTTTCTGCCTTTCTTCTTTATTGGAGAGTTATGGCATCTTTTCATTTGTCGTTGCTCTCCCTGATTCATTCATCCTCCCCATAATTTCCTTTCTTCTTATATTTCAGTTTCCATCCGCTAGAAAGATTAGTACCATAACGTAAAATTGTACCTTTTGAAGCATGTATTGGCTTATTTTTTTTCATGTAAATGCTACATTCAAAAGTAAACGATACTTTGTATTGTTTATCCAACAGTACTATTAAATATTTAACAATGGGTTGAGGTCAAATGGTGATGACACAACATGTGGAAATACAGGACAGATGATGCATTAAGTGTTGAAATAAATTATTTCAACACATGGCGAGCTTGTTATTCTTTGGACTAGAATAACAGTATATATATTATGAAGACTGGTAGATGAATGACTTAGAGGCAGTCTTGGTCAATGTGTGCTTAATTTCCAATAGTCACTCTTTAGCAATATAAAATTGTTAGTATATATAGGAGGCTCATGGATTTGGTTTTCCAATATATTAGATAAATGATTCTTCTGAACTGGTCTCAGTGTGATTTCCTTGCAGGAAGGATATAAAAATCATCAACAGGAACAATGTGTTAATGGCTCACATGCTGGGCAGATGGAAACATACTGTAGAAGAACCATTTAGTTGAGATCATTTTGACCCCAAGACTTCTAATCTTTGCTTTAGCAGAAAACATTGCTTTGGCCAGCCAGATGACACAGCCATCACACTGTCAACATTTTCATTTTTGCCAGAGCACCAGATTTGCTGAAGAAACCTTTAGGCAATGATTCCTAACTTTTTCTTATTCACAGTCCCTCTGAGAAGCTGTTGAAAAATATGAGCCACCTTCCCAGAATAGTGAACAATCACATACACACCTATACAAAATTTTGCATTCATTTTTAAGGAGCTCATGAACATTTTGAAATCCATGCAGGGATCCTCTATGGTTCTGTAGACCCCAGATTAAGACCCCTGATTTGAAAACTCTAGCTGTTAGATGGGCTGGTTGTTCTGCCAGTACACACCAATCAGTCTACTTGCTTTTCAAGAAGCCTTCAGACCCGAGTCAGGGTGTCCTCCTTGGAATAACTCCATATATTAGAGTATCTTACAAAATTAATCAGTGTCATAATTACAGCAATTGTCTTGAGAGAATTCAGAAGAAACACACACACACACACACACACACACACACACACACACATCCCAACATGCATCCATCTATTATTTTGTTTTTTAATAGTAGCTACCATGTATTGGAGTACCTGTTTCCTGCCAGGCACATGAAATGTATCATCTCCATTTTATTATCTACCTTTCCAGATAGGTATTATTATCACTGTTTCCTAGATCCCACTACAAAACATAGGACAAAACTGAACTAGGAAAAATTTATAGCCCAGCATTTAGGAAGGGGTCGTACTTTAGGCTTTTCAAGGAGTAATGAGCAAAAGAAACAGCTCTGTAATTACTACTGTATTCTAAATAACTTAACATACTTTTACTTATTTATTTGTTGGTTTTTTGCTGGGTAAGTTTAGCCCTGAGCTAACATCTGTGCCAATCTTCCTCCACTTTATATGTGGGTCACCACCACAGGATGGCTGACGAGTAGTGTAAGTCCATGCCAGGGTCCCAACCCATGAACTGGAGCTGCTGAAACGAAGCATGTCAAACTTAACCACCATGCCATGGGGCTGACCCTTAAAATACTTTTATAGATAATGTTTTTCTTTTTTTTTTCTTAAGATTTGCACCTGAGCTAACTGTTGCCAATCTTCTTTTTTTTTTTTCCCTCCCCAAATCCCCCCAGCACATAGTTGAGTATTTTTAGTTGTGGGTCCTCCTAATTGTGGCATGTGGGACGCCGCCTCAATGTGGCTTGACGAGTGGTGCCATGTCTGCGCCCAGGATCCAAACTGGTGAAACCCTGGGCCATGGAAGCGGAGTGTGGGAACTTAACCACTTGGCCACAGGGCTGGCCTCTAATGTTTTCCTAATACTCATAAAATCTTCAGTTAAGGCACACAAAATATGCTAGCACAAATAGCCCATAGTCTTTCTGTGGCATAGTTTTCAACATAATTTCAACAAATGTTTGTTAAACATCTTATTATATTCTCCAGACTCTGATGGGGATGGAGAAGCAAACAAGGCAAATCTAGTTGCAGCTTTCTTGGAACTTTTGGGATAACAGAGAAGGCAGGTATTAAATAAGTATGTACAATAAATTGTGACGAGGATGGCCAGGGAAGGTCTTCCTAATAAAGTGACGTTTATCTCAGACCTTACGTTTGAGGAGGAGTTAGCTAGCAGAAGGTGGTGCTTGGGAGAGATGGTGGAAGATTATTCATGAAGCCCAGTGGGCAAGAGAGGAATCATATGAGGAACCAAAAGAAGTTTGGTAATGATCAAAGCACATATGTTGAGAGAAAGAGTGGAAATTGAGATGAGAGAAGCTGATGGTGCAGATTATATAAGTTCTTGTAAAAACCTTGGGTTCACTGGTATTCCAGAGGAAATCCATGGGAATATTCTACGTAGGGGGTGTCATGAGCCATTTTTCACTTAGAAATGCTCTCTCTGCTTGAACTGTGGAGATAGATTTGGAAGGCACTAGCACAGTTGAAAGGCCAACTTTTGGAATGCCATGCCAGTATCAAAACTATATCGGGGGTGACAATTGGGCTGAAGAGAAGGATAGGTTCAAGAGATGATTAAGAGGTAGAATTGATAAGTTCTGTTGATTGATTGGATGTGGGGGATGAGGGAAAGGGAGGAGACAAGGATAACCCCTGGGTTTTTGATATGAATAAGTGAGTGGTGGTATCGTTTCTTGAGATAGATAGTAATGGAGGAGGGGCAGGTTTCTGTTTGGAACTTGTGTTTAAGGAGTCTGTGGGATTCAAGAAATTTTGAATGTCCTGGGGCCGGCCCCGTGGCTGAGTGGTTAAGTTCGCACGCTCCACTTCGACGGCCCAGCGTTTCGCTGGTTCAGATCCTGGGTGCTGACATGGCACCGCTCGTCAGGCCTTGCGGAGGCAGCATCCCACATGCCACAACTAGAAGACCCACAACTAAAATATACAACTGTGTACTGGGGGGCTTTGGGGAGAAAAAGGAAAAATAAAATCTTCCTTTCTGACCTAGGTAGATCTGGCTGTGTCCAAGGTCAGAAAGGAAGATTGACTTTTGTTACCCATAAAAGATTTATTCATTAAGATGACGCTGGTAATTTAGGACATTCAAAATTTCCTTTTTTTTAAAAGATTTTATTTTTCCTTTTTCTCCCCAAAGCCCCCCAGTACACAGTTGTATATTTTAGTTGTGGGTCTTCTAGTTGTGGCATGTGGGATGCTGCCTCAGCATGGCCTGACAAGCGGTGCCATGTCAGCACCCAGGATCTGAACCAGCGAAACGCTGGGCCGTCAAAGTGGAGCGTGCGAACTTAACCACTCAGCCACGGGGCCGGCCTTTCCTCATGGGAACCACTAATCTATTTACTGTCTCTATGGATTTGCCTAGCCTGGACATTTTATATAAATAGAATCGTATAATATATAGCTTTTGTATATGGATTCTTTCACTTAGCATAATGTTTTCAAGGTTCGTCTATACTGTTGCATGTATTGGTACTTAATTTTTTTTTATGGTTGAGTAAAATAATATGTCATTGTATGGATATACCACATTTTGCTTATCTATTCATCAGTTGATGGACATTTGGGTTGTTTCCACTTTTTAGCTCTTATGAATAACATTACTATGAACATACTCATGCAAGTTTTTGTGTGACATATGTTTTTATCTATCTTGAGTATATATACCTAAGAGTGGAATTACTGGATCATATGATAACTCTATGTTTAACTTTTTGAGATGCTATCAAACTGTTTTCCAAACAATATTTTGGAAATTGTTCATATAATTTTATATCCATCAGCAAGGTGTGAGTGTTTGAATTTCTCCACATTTTCATCAGCACTTGTTATTAACTGTCTTTTTGATTGTAGTCATCTAAATAGGTGTGAAGTGGTGTCTCATAGTCTTTTGTTTTTCTTTTCGATTGTCAAAAGTATTAAATTCTACTGAAGCTAAAGTCATATAAAGAGATTTTGCAATGAGGAAACAAATGACAGCAATCTGTAAATTTCAGAGTAAAGAAATTCAAATGCACAACGGTGAGCTTTGTTACTGGTGGATCGATTGAGGAAAGTGGGTTACAGAACCTGTAGCACAACATAAATAATCCATTTTGGAAGGAAACACATTTCCCAGGTAGAGTGAAAAACCATGAGATTACAAGAAGGCAGCCCTCCCATTAACACGGAAAGATCCAAGTCTTGCAACTAAAGCACTTGGGGAGGGGATGGGGGATAGGGAGACTTCCAAAGCTGAGGGTCATTTGGTTTTGTGTCTAGGGTATAAGTCCTTGTGTCCTACTATCCCCACTTTGTGGCTTTAATTTACGTTTTCTTTTCTTTTCTTCTTCTTTTTTTTCTTGAGGAAGATTAGCCCTGAGCTAACATCTGCTGCCAATCCTCCTCTTTTTGCTGAGGAAGATTGGCCCTGAGCTAATATCTGTGCCCATCTTCCTCTATCTTATATGTGGGACGCCTACCACAGCATGGCTTGATAAGTGGTGCATAGGTCCACACCTGGGATCTGAACTGGTGAACTTTGGGCTGCTGACACAGAATGCACAAACTTAACTGCTATGCCACCAAGCCGGCCCCTGCATTTTCTAATTCAGTTTTAACATTACATAATTTTAATTTAATTTTTTATTTTGTAATTTTTAACTTAAATTTTTATTTTATAATTTTCATGGTGCCATGAAAATCTTGATTCCTTATATCATTAATAAATCTCTTATCTTCCTTTTTGTATGTTTTAAGGATACAATTTCAAAAGCTTGCTCTTTTATGTTACAAAAGATTTTAAAACCTTAAAAAAAAAATTTTCTCTTAGAGTTTGTTCTTTAGATTATGGTCTCCTTTGTGGAGAGAAAGTTCTTTTTCACCAGGCTAGATTTGGAAAAGAGAAGAGAGAATTTACTGAAGCTGAAACATAGGGAAAGGCTAATGGTATATCTCGGTAACTTTAAGCAAAACACAAAAACTTTTTGAATTGAGTACAAAAGTAATATGTCTTATTGCAGGACATTTGGAAAATACAGTAAAAGGAGAAAATTGAAATCATGTGTTTCCTTACCACCCAGAGATAAAGATTATTAATGCTTTGCTAGTGTATATGCATCCAGATTTTTTTCTATGTATAAAAGCAATGATTCAAAGGGTCACCAATTCCAGTCCAACTGGGCAGGCAGAACCTCACCAACAAAAGATCTAGGTACTCTGGAAATACTTCTCACTTTTCAGGATTCCTGCTGACATGCAGGGTCTGGCTCTGGGAAGGAAGGCTGGTAGGGAGTGGAGAGGGTTCAGGGTTCTAAGTCTGAAGATTAAGTTTCAAGCAGTGTCCAGATCTGTTTGTCAATGATGAAGATATAGGGGACAGGATGGAGGCTTCTGGGTCTGGGGAAACTGACCTGTTGCCAAGATCTGTAAGAATGGTAGGGTTGTGGCTGCTACTTGCCTCTTTTTCCTGTTAGGACTATCTCAGGAAAGGCAATAGACTTGGTCTCTGTAGATGGAACCCGTCAGAGGCTCCAACCTTGGGTTCTGAGGAAGAGAAAGGCAGGCAACTAAAACAAGGACTAACACTGTGCAGGTTGAAAAAGAATCTTATTTCTAATTATGTTACACATTTTCTGAAAAAACAAAATCTTTAAAAACGTTTTCAACACGATGACTTTTTTTTTCCCGCTCAAGCTACTAGTGGGCTTAGTTGAATGTTTCAAAAAGTACCATGAGATATACTCACAGAGTATGTTAATAACTATTTTTAATGGAAGAAACAGAAAATTGCATTGTGTTATGGGAAGCAATTAGAGATATTCGAGGAATGTGTATTCTCGTTGCTCTTACAGTGGCTAAACAGCTTTTAGCTTTCAGCTATAGTGTTTCCTCCACCCGGAAAATTCTAATAAGATGCAAGCTATCCATCAGTAGAGTGCTTGGTCCAGTTGTGGGTGTTCAATAAATATTTAACACCAACAACAATCATTGAAGTTTCCTATGTTATGTCTGTTCCAGAAAGGACTTCTTCAGTGGAGCTATGGATTAAGGATAGCCTGGGGCTGCAAGAAAGAGAGACAGAGAAACTTTGCCCAAAGCCCAAGCCCACACACCAGTGTGTCAGAACAAAAAGATCAGTATATGTCAGTAACTCCTGCAGCCCTCCTGGCACACTGAGCTGCCTTTTCTTGCTATTGGCCCCTTATGAATAAGTTGAGTCAGCCTGTGATAAGGCAACTGAGAAGTGCTGGCATTTGGAAAGGGATAACCTGCGAATATGGTCTTGGGTTTTACTTACATATTTACATCTCCCCAGGTCTAGCTGCAACTTGAGAAGAAGTTGGAAATAAGGAGATAAGTATTCTTTGGCCCAAATGAAGGGCAGAAGTCAGTCTCCCTTCTGATCTGCAGTCTGGATCTCGTATCTGCGAGTTGAATCTCTATTGCATGAGGGACAAGCGCAGATTGTGCAACAGAGGGTCCCTGTGTGCATCTGACAGGAGAAGTTTGTTCCGAGTGTCATAGTGTTGTTTTCATCTTGATAGGCTAGTACAGTCTGGGCGAAATGGTGGGGGGAGGGTGCCGGGTAAAGGAGAAATGCTCAGGTAGCTGAACAATGAAAGCTTGCACGCTACATGGACAGAAATGAAAGGGAGCACACAGGCGGCTCAGTGAAACCACGGGTTAGCTGGGGCAACTGAGAAAGTGGAGTGGGGATTTCAGGAAGACTAACATTTGTGAAGGCTGCAAATAATCAAGGGAATCAGAAATATGTACTGGAAAAGTGATGGGAAATACAGTACTATGTCCATTAACCGCAGCACCATCACCATCAATCATCTTTAGTCTATGATGAGAATTCAAAACTCCAGAGAGACCTCCCTTGGCCTGTGTCTACACTTCATGTTGAAGTATTTATTTTTGTGCTTAGTATTAGGAGATGCTGCCGCTGATGACATTACTATTCACGTGTGTGAGTAGGGCTCAAAGCTGCCCGATTAATGATGCACAGTCCAATCTCGTCTAAGTACACGTGTAGACAGGCCATCTGTCACCATTGATGGCTTTCCCCCTTCACTTCTGGGGCTGCATGAAATCTTAGTTAACAAGAAGCTCCTCCAGGTTGCAAGTATACAGCATCAATTGTTGACTGCTATGGTTTCCCAGGAGTCAGAGGCTATGTTGCATCGCTAACTGGTGAGCTTCTACACATTCTTCCCACTTCCCTTTTTTTAACCCTACTTCTAATCAAGCCCCTTTGGCTTGTGATGGGCACAGCTAGTGTGGTTTACTGCACATGTCTGGGGGTAGAGATTCAATGAGCTTAGCTGCTGATGGAGTGACTATATTCTGGATCTTTGTTGTTGGCACTCTTGTGTTTCCACTGATGTTAATTATGGCCCATGGATGATGCTGTGGGGACTGTTGGAGGAAGCAGGTGGGGGTCCCAGTTACTGTAGTTCTTCCTTTGGAAAGATGTTTACAGTGCAGAGGTTTACTTTAGTTGACTGCCTTGATATCATGTCTTGGTCCTTTTGGGATGATGTCCACCAGAAGGGAGGTTTTTTGAAAAAGTGTCCTATTTTTTTTTTGTTTTTTTTTTTAGGCTCCCATGCATCTCTGAACAAGTTGCCTAGGAGGTGGAATTTGCATTTAGTTCTCTCCAATAGATTTCTGGAAGTTTCCTCTGTGAGAATGGCTATACTACCTCAGGCTTTGGATTACATTTTTGCGTTGATATGATTTCATCATCTAGGACATGGAATTCCTATGGAATCACATCTATTTTCTTGTGCTTTGGGTTTGGAAGTACAGTCACTGAATATATAGACGTTCCTGAATGATTGCACCAATGTTGCATGAGATCGCTTTCTGTGCTGGCTTGATTTTTGAGAGGATGCTGGGCATAATCTGAATCTGGCTTGTAGAAGCATGGTTTTGTCTAGCACACTGCGCAAATAGATGTACCCAAATTCAACTGGTGGTGGAGAGCAGATTTCATAGCTTTAGTAAAGTCTGCCACCAAATCTGACATGCTGGCTTCATCATCATTTTAGAAGTTTAGGGAAATTTTCTTGTCAAGATACCTACTTGTTAAGAATCTGATGTAAGAGTCTGAGCTGGGTTAACAAAATACATTAAACTAATAGTATCAAAGATGTGGAAATAAAGTGGGTCAGGATTAAGTTTAAGTTCAAGAATGAAGCTCTGTTCTTTTTGAGGACTGTCTTGATGCCACAGAACTTGGCCCTTTTGCTTCAGTGAGGAAAAAGCATGTCCGTAAGACACATGTGACATTTGTTTTCTTTGCCATATTCCATATTCTGCTTCTTATCATAACTGCTCTTTTCTAAATAGGTTTATATGGCTTGGACAAAATAAAAACAAAAGAAGTGAAGCATGGACATCGGAATATTTCTATTGTTTATTAAGTAGAGTGGTTGATATAATATGATTTATGGGTATAAAAATGAGAAAAAGTATTTAATATATATGAAACATTTAGTGTACATGGAAATGAGATGTCATACTTTATACAATAAATTGCGATATTGGGGGATGAAGGAGAGATTTGCTTTCTTACTTTTAGGTATTATTTGAATTTTTGTAATCAATATATTAATTTTGCAAAGAAAAAAGACGTATGTTTATTGGTCAACTTTGGCTGTCTTTGAGGAAACCTCCAGCGCTCTATAAAGTGAAGCAGCATTTTTTATGGATGCTTAGGTGCCTAAGGATAAAAGATATATTCAGGCAGACTCTTGGTCAGATGAGAGAACCCTGAGTATCAGGGTTCAGCAATCCTCAGAGATAAAATTGAAGAGAATAAAACTGAGAGTTAAAGTATTTGAATACAGAATGAAGGTTGGCCATGTTCATAAATATGGGGCTATTCACTTTAGTATATAGAGCTACTGTGACTGATGCTTTTGACCCACAAGAGAACAAAAGAAGGGATAGATGGGATATCATCCCTTTGGGATTGGCTTATTAAGGTAGAGAGTGAAGACCTGACAGCAAATCACGAATCCCAAGGCAACCTAAAACCCAGTGGATGACAATGTGGTATACGTCCTTTCTAAAGGAATTTAAGACAGAAAAATACTGTATTTGGATCTGTTAGCTTCGCTAATCATGGTCATTATGTTTCCAAGAAAGGATCATTTGAAATTAACAAATCCAATTCAAAAAATAAATATAAAGATGAATAAATCATACTTAGTGTTCTCTAGAAGATTATAATTTTTTTATAATCTTTATAAATAAAATGCTATGGGAAGATGGAGGAATCAGTAATTAATTTTTCTGAAGACATCAGAGAAGTGGTCATAATATACACAAAAGACTTCAAAAGATGAGAATTATTTTGTTATGAGAAGAATGGGTTGATGAATATTCCAGGTAAAAGCACAAGAAATAGCACAAATATATGAAGAGTATAGGTTTATGGGGCAGGTGGCTGATGAGTCTGGGAAGATTCCATTGTTCAGGTCCTAGAATGACATATTAAGACATTTAGACTTGATCCTATGGACAATGTAAAGTCATTAAAGGTCATAAGACATGAACAGATCTATAATTGTTACTATGATATACACACAAAAATTATAATTCAGAAATCACGCAGTTCTCACGTGCGCGGCACAGTTGCGCAACACCTTCCGCCAGAGCGGAAGTTTCCTTGGGGCAACTGAGAAGGGCGCTAAGATAGAGTTTCCAGACCAGTGAATCTGGGGTCAGACCCCATAAAGCATGATCACCATCTGTCCAGACTGTGGCAAAAGTATCGAAGCAGGGTTCAAATTCTGCCTCTCCTGTGAAAAACCTTTGCCTACAGAGGAGCATGAGGGGTCCCCGACCTTTGTCAGAGCGCTTGTGTCATCCTTCCGAGAGGAGAGTGAAGTGGTCCACGCTGTCACCTCTCTCTCACCATCCCTCCTCTCAGTGACAGTCCTGGGTCTGAGGATACGTTGAGTCCCAGTGAGAGACCCACAGGGTCCTGCAGCAGACCTCCAACCCCTACAAGCAGCCCACAGACGACCAGGAGAAGCCATTACACACTGAAGGGGAGCCAAGTGACCACCCGCCTCGAGGCTTTGCCCACAGAGATGGTGTTGACGGGTAAGAGAGGGCAGCACTGAAGCTGGGATGCCTCCAGATCAGGGATGACCAGGGCATTCTTTAGGAAGGTGAGCAGGCGCTGGGCTGGGCTGGGCTATCCCGGGGCCAGGGCAAGGGGAGGGTGACTCCTTTCTGAGAATGGGAATGGAAGCCACATCTCAGCTGCAAACCTGTCTCTAGGCCCTTTCTCTTAGATTTGGCACTGCAAACGTGCCCACCTATAAAGGCTGGACAGGTAGAGTAAATGAGTGCAAGAGGCTGGAAGCAAGGTGATTGGGAGTGGAGGAGACTGTGGCCAACTGGAGAGCATGTGCCCTGTGTAAATAGGGCAGTCTTCTTCAGCTCCACGTACAGTTGTCACGTGGGAGTGCAGGCCCAGTGAGGCGGAATGATAAGGACAATGATAATTGTCGTAGCTACCCAGCCGAGATAGGATGGACACCCCTCCCCAACCTAAAATTGGTTTGGATTTTGAGACTGATAAAGTCACATACATATACCAAGAGGATATGAAAGGTTTATTGCTTGCAAATTTGAGATCTCTGGGCAAAGCAGGTCTGAAATGCCTTGAGAGAGCAGGAGAAGGAGCCTAGCCTGGGTTTTTAATCGTAGTTAAGGGGTGGGGCTGGGGTGAGGGTTCCCGCACATGGGCCAGGGCTTCATGTGATTTGAATTTCGTGCTCAACAAAGGAGAGGAACACCCAGGTTTTTTTTTTATCAGTTTGCCCAGATGTGGGTGGGAGGGAAGCAGGAGGGCCAGACTCAAAAGCTGTCAGTAGCCAAACATCAAAAAATGAAGTTAGACACTTTATTACAGTGAAGAACATAATAACTGTGCTGGAAGTATTAGTATTTTTTTTTTAAATATTTTATTTTTTTCCCCAAAACCCCCCCCCCCCCCCCAGTACATAGTTGTATATTCTTCGTTGTGGGTCCTTCTAGTTGTGGCATGTGGGATGCTGCCTCAGCGTGGTTTGATGAGCAGTGCCATGTCTGCACCCAGGATTCGAACTAACGAAACACTGGGCCGCCTGCAGCGGAGCGCGCAAACTTAACCACTCGGTCACGGGGCCAGCCCCTGGAAGTATTAGTATTAATCATCCCTAACACTTATTGGATACTTACTCAGGGCCAGGCCCCATTCTAAGCACTTTATGTGGTTTTTTGAAACTTTTTAATTGAGATAAAATTCATATAACATAAAACATACCATTTTAAAGTTTTAGTTCATTTCAATGGGTTTTAGTATATTCACAATGTTGTGCAACTATCACGACTATCTAATTCCAGAACATTTCCATCACCCCAAAAGGAAAGCCCATACCTTTTAGCAGTCACTTCTTATTTCTTCCTCTCCCCATCCCCTGACAACCAGTAATCTACCTTCTGTCTCTATGAATTTGCCTGTTCTGAACATTTGATATAAATAGAATCATACAATAAAAACTCAACAGTTCAGATGGAAAGCATGGGAAATAAGTTTGTAGCCTCTCAAATAGGTGCTGTTGACATTTCAGGCATGCCTATTAACTAATCACACCACATATGTTTACGACCATAAGTCATTACAATGTATACTCTTTGGCACACTAAATCCTTTCCTAGATAATGCTGAAACAATAAAATTAGAAAATTAAATAATAGTTTTGTTTATAGTTACAGCTCTTTGCTAAATGTTGTGCAAAAAAGAAAATCCCAAAAGCAAAAACAAACAAAACAAAACATAAGGAACAAGAAATTCAAAATTTTACTTAAAAGCTTTTGTTGGTTTCCCACTATTATTACTTCTGCTACTGCTAACAATTGCGACTTACCTTTCATCGAGTGACTGCTATGGGCCATATATATATATATATTTTTAAGAAGTATTTTAAAAATTTTATTCTGGAAAGAACACTTAACATGAGATCTACCCTCTTAACAAATCTTTAAGTGTACAATATATTATTGTTGACTGTAGGCACAATGTTGTACCTACAGAGTAGATCTCTAGAGCTCATTCATCTTGCTGGACTGAAACTTTATGCCCATTGATTAGTAACTCCCCGTTCTCTCCCCTCCACCCCCCACCGGCAACCACCATTCTGCTCTTTGATTCTATGATTATGACTTTTTTAGATACCTCATGTAAGTGAACTTGTGTAGTATTTGTCTTTCTGTTACTGGCTTATTACACTTAGTATAATGTGATCAAAGTTCATCCATGTTGTTGCATATTGCAGAATTTCCTTCTTTTTAAAGGCTGAATAGTATTCCATTGTATGTATATACAATTTCTTTATCTTTTCATCTGTTTGATGCATATTTAGGTTGTTGCCACATCTTGGCTATTGTGAATCGTGCTGCAATGAACATAAGAGTGCTGATATCTATTTGAGATCTTGATTTCAATTTCTTTGGGTAGATACCTAGAGGTGAGATTGTTGGATCCCATGCTAGTTCTATTTTTAATTTTTTGTGGAGCTTTTTCTGTTTCCCATAGTGGCTACACCATTTTGCATTCCCACCAACAGTGTGCAAGGGTTCCAATTTCTCCACATCCTGGCTAATAGTTTTTTTTTTTTTGATAATAGCCATCCTGACAGGTGTGAGGTGATATCTCATTATGGTTTTGATTTACATTTCCCCGATGATTAGTGATGTTGAGCATTTTTTCATATACCTATTGGTTATTTGTTTATCTTCTTTGGAGAAATATTTATGCAAGCCATTAGCCCATTTTTCAGTCAGGTTGTTAGATTTTTCTGCTCTTGAATTGTATGAGTTCCTTATATATTTTGGATATTAACCCATTATGAGATAGTTGGTTTGCAAATATTTTCTCCCATTCCATAGGCTGCCCTTTCACTCTATTGATTGTCTCCTTTTCTGTGTAGAAGCTTTTCAGTTTGATGTAATCCTACTTGTTTATTTTTGTTGTTGTTGTTGCCTGTGCTTATGGTGTCAAATCATTAGCAAAACCAATGTCATGAAGCTTTTCCCCTGTGTTTTCTTCTAGGAGTTTTATAGTTTCCAGTCTTATGCTTAAGTCTGTTTTTTTTTTTTTTAAGGATTTTATTTTTTTCCTTTTTCTCCCCAAAGCCCCCCGGTACATAGCTGCGTATTCTTCATTGTGGGTCCTTCTAGTTGTGGCATGTGGGACGCCACCTCAGTGTGGTTTGATGAGCAGTGCCATGTCCGCGCCCAGGATTCGAGCCAATGAAACACTGGGCCGCCTGCAGTGGAGTGCGTGAACTTAACCACTCAGCCACGGGGCCAGCCCCTAAGTCTTTAATCTATTTTGAGTCAATTTTTTGTGTATGGTTTAAGATAAGGGTCCAATTTCATTCTTTTACATGTTGATATCCAGTTTTCCCAATACCATTTGTTGAAGAGACTTTTCTTTTCCCTTTGAGTATTCTTGGCACCCTTGTTGAGTATCAGTTGACCATATATGTGTGGGTTTGTTTCTGGGCTCTCTGTTCTTTTCCACTGCTCTGTATGTCTGTCTTTAGGCCAGTACTGTATATATATATCTTTTTAAGATTTTATTTTTTCCTTTTTCTCCCCAAAGCCCCCCAGTACATAGTTGTATATTCTTCATTGTGGGTCCTTCTAGTTGTGGCATGTGGGATGCCGCCTCAGCGTGGTTTGATGAGCAGTGCCATGTCCTCGTCCAGGATTCGAACCAATGAAACACTGGACTGTCTGCAGCGGAGCGCGAACTTAACCACTCAGCCACGGGGCCAGTCCCAGTACTGTATATTTTGTGCTTTATATTTTGAAATCGGCTAGTCTGATACCTCCAGATTTGTTGTTCTTTCTCCAAATTGTTTTGGCTATTTGTGGTTCCATATGAATTGTAGAGTTGTTTTTCTCTTTCTGTAAAAAATGCCATTGGGATTTTGATAGAGATTGCTTTTAATTTGTAGATCAATGTAAAATGTAGACATTTTAATGATATTAAGTCCACGTATTATTCTAAATGCTTTACCTATATAGTAACATTGCAATTTTTTTCTAATTCTAATTTTTACTTTTTAAATAAACTGTTTATTTTAGAATAGATTTAGATTTACAGAAAAGTTATGAAGATGTAGAGAAAGTTCCCTATACCCTACACTCAATTTCCACTATTATTGACATCTTACATCAGTATTGTACATTTGTCATAGTTAATGAATCAATATTGATTCATTATTATTAACAAAAGTCTAATTCATTTGAATTTCCTTAGTTTTCACCTAATTTCTTTTTTCTATTCTCAGATCTATCCAGGATACCATATTACCTTTCGTCATCCTATTTCCGTAGGCTCCTCTTGGCTGTGACAGTTTATAGGAGTGTTCTTAATCATCATAATAATTCCACATGGTTGGACTCATCATTTTTCTTTACAGATGAGAAAACTGAGCCCAAGGTCATACAGAAATGGGAGCCACCTCTGGAAATCCAGGCCAGAGCCCCCACTGTCAACCACTGCCCGGCACTGCACTGCTGCTGATATATTAGGTACTCAATAAAAGATAAATGAATGCACAACTGGACCATGATATAAGGCAGTGTGTGGTAAGTGCTTTAGAGCCCCCAAAGGTAAAAGTTATTTCTGGCTTGTAGGAGCTTAGTGAAATTTGTAGAAGATTTCAACAATGAAATGAAGTTTGAACTAGGCCTTGAGAATTGGGAGGAGTAATTGTATAATACTTTATAGTTCTTTTCAAATATGTTCGGATCCCTGTCCCCATTCATTTTTATAACATCTCCAAGGATAGATGAATGGTTTTGCCCTGGAGCAAATGGCTTGAAGACAGAAGTTTTGGATCATGATTTAATAAACTTTCGATGTCTGAGCAAAGTCATGTTACAGAATTTCATTTTACTTCCCAGAGGACAAAACACGTTTTTTTTTTTGGTGAGGAAGACTTGCCTTGAGCTAACATCTGTGCCAGTCTACCTCTATTTTGTATGTGGGTTGCTGCCACAGCATGGCTGACAAATGGTGTAAGTCAGTGCCTGGGATGTGAACCCATGAACCCAGACTGCCAAAGCAGAGCATGCTGAACTTTACCACTCAACCATGGGGCTGGCCCCAAAACGTTTTTTAAATATGTGTTTTAACCTATGAACATTTAATCTCAAAATTAGTTTGATCATATTCCAAAACTCTTTCTCAACCAATTGAAGATGAGGATGAGGTCAATTTTGTTTGCTTAATGCACTGTTGATTCTTTTATATGATTCTGGCACATAGAAAGTAGTGAATAAGTATTTGTTGAATGAGAAAATGAACCCTGATTCAATTTAAAATTGAAAATTTTAACTTAAAAGAAGTTAAAGGTTTCTTGGTAATACTGATGGCAAGTAGAACCTACAGAGGGTTTCCTTTCTTAAATGAATACACTGTTAGAGTCCTGACAACTTTTAACACTTGTACATGTTCGAACTCCCTGGAGTCTGTAAAAGGAGGAACAGAGAAGTTCCAAAGAGTCTTTGTCCTTTGTTTTTTCTACCAGCTCCCTCAACCAGAACCTTAACTCTCCAAATTTGTAGGAAATAACTCTCAGAATCTTCTAGGAATATGCTTTATTAATGTTTACAACTTTTTTAAAAAGTAAGGGGTAGGTTTCAGAATATGGTTTATTTATTTGAAATGAACTCTGCTGAGAAATTATTTTAAAATAACAATCAGAAGCTTTACTTTGTATTAATTAACTGTGTTCACGTGGGAGCAACAATGAAGCGATTCATGATTGGTTTTACAAAGTAGTGACATGTTTTTACAAGTGCCTTCTGCTTCAGAGGACAATATGATGTGTATGTCATATATTTGAACTGTAGAAGTTTTGGGAAAATAACCAGAATTTCCAAACTTGGAACATGGTTCTTACGTCAGTGACAGGTAAGACTGAAAATGTGTCCTTTGAAATTATGGCCCCCTCCCTGCTGGCATCCCCTTTTCCCAGCTAATGGGAGAGGTTTAAAAGAAAGAAAACTAGCCAATTGGAAGTAGTCTTTGGCAGATCAAATCCAACCTTGCAGGAACCTGGAAAACTGCCCTCTTGTGGAGCTTGTTGAAATTTAGGCTTACAGGCTTCCCAAAGACGTCTGTCTTAGGGTCAAAGGTGGATAAAATTCCATATTGTTTCTCAGATGTCTCTAAAGCAGTGAGGGAAATGGCAATTTAAAGTGGAAAGAGTAAAGGTCAAATGTGACCCATAGAATATGCATTTAACCTTTTCTTTTTCCTTCTTTTTGATTATCAGCTCATGTTAGTAAGGTCACTGTTTTCAAGGTAATTATAAATGTGTAAAGAAGATGTTATAACACAATGAAATTAATAAAAGAAAAAGGTGTAGGCAGAGTAACTAATGCTATGAAGAATAGAGGCATGGTCATTGACTATGTAGTGACTGGTTTTGAAGCTTGGTTTTCACTGTGACTGAGAAAAATGGCAACGCCTTTAAACTTAATAAATTCTGTTCTCTATATAATTATGTTCCTATGTGGGATAGCTTGGAGATATTCAGACGATTCTGTGGATCTATCCTGACAATCAAGGCAGAAATATGTATTGGCACCGTGAGAGGGAAGCTCCAAGGGTCAACCTTTTGTGTAGGAGAGTAGTTGTCTTTTAGAGTTTGATTTGAGCCTTATTTGTTTATAGGTAGAAAGATGTCAGTTGAGAGAGTACCAGAGGTGATCTTCTGCCTTGCAAATATCCTTCTCTAGCCAACATTCCACATTTGGAGAGTCGTATCTTCAGATTTACATAATTCCAGTCAAGAAGTCTTTATTAAAACCTAAGCCATTATCAATGAATACTTCAATTACCAACAAACACCTTATGCAGTGTTTCTCCATCTGCATGAAAATCACCTGGACTGACTTCGGGACCTGGCCCCAAACCAGTTTGGAAAGAATCTCTGGGTGGGGAGATGGGTAAACCAGAGTGCTTCTTACACCCAGTGAGGTTCTAGAATCCCTGAAATGATAAATTGAGATCCCTCTCAGAACAAAACTCTTTAGAATTCAGGGTAGGCAGCTGAGGAGGAGGAAGAAATACGCCAAGATGAAGGAGAGAACTGGGATGGGGGTGAATGGGAGATACCAAAGCTGAACTTTGGCCTCTTCCTGGTTCTGCCCCGGGCTGGTGCCTGGAAGCATCCCTATTGCTGTGGTCAGTGGCTCTGTGAGTAATCTCCCCCATCAGGAAAATGGGAGACACGTCAACCTTTTGGAAATGGCAGTGCTAGCCCACAGGAATGCATGAAAAACAAAGGATTCTCAGAGATAAACTCCCTTAAGTTAACTGAGCCCCTCGGGGTAGAGGCTTTTCATTGTGCTGGCCCCAGTGACATGTGGTGTAGATCCAGATATGTCCTGGGTCTTGTGATCACAGTCTTTCTTTTGGAAACAGTTGCTGACAATCTGTCAGTCCTTTGTGTTAGAGCTCAGCCTGTTTGAAAATGCGGGGTATCAGCTGCTGTGGCTGTAGGTCCATTTCTGTTTTCCAGCAGGTGGGTGTGTCTGTTTCTTTCCTTTCATCTCCATCCAGGCTTTCTTCTTTCAAGCACTTTCCGGTTTGTCAAGCCAAGTATGCCTGTCACGTTGGAACCCAGCCCTGGGATAGTCACCAACTTCTTTTTGTGTTGGTATCTCCCTTGACTATATTTCCACTCTTTCTTATCTTCCTAAAGCCTACCAGTCCATTCACATGGTCACCTACACATCCTATTCTCTTTGTTGTGAGCGCTCCAATAATACCAGTTACCCTTGTAGCCTCATCTCTTCTGTATTTTTGCTTCATCTAGACTTGCCTTGTGCTTTTCCTGTGGATCACCTTGGCTGTTCCTTCTTTCTTCTTCCTATTATTTTCAATATCAAGTCATACTAAGTGCTTCAATAGCTTTCCTGAACGGAAATATTAGAGTTCAGTAGAAAGAGACTGGGTTTCAGACTCAGGCTGGTATTGGAATTCTCTCTTTGCTACTTATTGGTAGCTCTGAAGACAACATTTCTGTCAGAGTTATGAAAATTTAATTAGGTGATATAGAAATATGCCAAGCACAGTACCATAACAATAGATGTTCAACACATGGTAGCTATTATTATTCATGTTGTTTTTGTATGAAAACTTTCCATACTGCTGTAGCCCACAATGCTTTTCCTTCCTTTGTGCTTGTGTAGATTTTCTTGGGTTTGGGGTCCCAAGAGAAGTGGGAGACTAGGATATACAGCCCTTAACCATGTGACTCAAGAATAACGAGCCTTGTGAGCAGAAGGAAGTGCTGTGATGTACAAGCACGCTATCCCACTGCCTACTCATAGGCAGAGCTTTCTCTCAGGACCAGGCCCCTGGTGGTCTTTGCCTGGGTCTTTAAGCGGTTCCCTCTTTAAGCGGAAGCCATCCCCAGAGGAATTTGCTTGCTGGAACTCATGTGGTTTCTTCATGTTGAATTAAAGCCTTGGAATCCCAAATGGACCAAGTCAGAATGTCCTAGATAAGAGTTACCCAATGGGGCCATGGAGCCACCACCATGTTATGGGTTTTTGCTATGTCCTGGCTGTGGCGCCAACACAGTTCTCCAGCCTCCTGAAAGTTATTCCCGTTGCTACTAATTTCTGCTATTCTGCGCAAGAATTCTCTAAACTGAGGAGCCTGTAGACAGTGATGTCCCTGGCTCGTTAATCCTGGAGAATCCCAGGAATGAGCTTCTGCTATCGTCTACTCTTCCTTCCTTTTTAAATTTCCAAACAACAACATGAACGTAAACATCTTATAGCAAGGATTCTCTGATCGGTTTCACCCTACAAGCCACAGTCTGTCAACTGTGTTCCAACTCAGGGGTTTTCAAAGTGTTAGCACACAGGGGAGTTTTTTCCATGAAATTCTGCTATGTCTTACTCTGTCTACACTCTTTCTATTAATGGTTACTGTTGAGAACCCCTAAAAGCCTTTAAGAATTTTGGGAAGGAGCACAGACTGATTAGAACTCTTTGATAGAATGAGAAAAATGGTTCTTTTTCCCCAGCTTTATTGAGATGTTACTGACATATAACACTGTGTAAGTTTAAGGTATACAACGTGATGACTTGATGCACGTATATGTTGTGAAATGATTGCCACGTTAAGGTTACTTAACACTTTCATCACCTCACATAATTACCTTTTGTGTGTGTATGTGTGTGTGTGTGTGTGTGTGTGTTTGTGTATGTGTGTGAGAACATTTAAGATTATTCTCTTAGCAACTTTCAGGTTTAGAAAACACTGTTGTTAACTGTAGTCACCATGCTCTGTTAGATCCCCAGAACTTATTTCCCCACCTGGAAAAATGATGATACCCCAGCAACCACCATTCTTCTCTGTTTCTGTGAGTTTAGCTTTTTTAGATTCCACATGTAAGTGTTATCATACAATATTTATCTTTCTCTGACTTATTTCACTTAGCATAATGCTCTCAAGGTCTGTCCATCTTCTCACAAATGGCAAGATTTCCTTCTTTCTCACGGCTGCATGATATTCCATTGTGTGTCTATATATCACATTTTCTTTATCCATTCATTCGTAGACAGATACTTAGGTTGTTTCCATATTTTGGCTACTGTGAATAATGCTGCAATGAACTTGAGAGTGCAGATATCTCTTCAAGATCCTGATTTCATTTCCTTTGGATATATACACAGAGGTGGGATTGCTGGATCATATATGTTAGTTATCCTTTTAGTTTTTTGAGGACCTTCCATATTGTTTTCCATAGTGGCTGCATCAATTTACATTCCCACCAATAATGCACAAGGGTGCCCATTTCTCCACATCCTTACCAACACTTTTCTCTTCTCTTTTTGATGATAGCCATTCTAACAGGCATGAGATGATATCTCATTATGTTTTTGATTTGCATTTCCCTGATGATTAGTGATGTTGAATATCTTTTCACATTTTTGGCCATTTGGATGTCTTCTTTGGAAAAATGTCTATTCAGGCCCTCTACCCACTTTTTAATTGGACTCTTTGTTTTTTTGCTATTGAGTTGTATGAGTTCCTTATCTATTTTGAATATTAACCCCTTATCAGATAGGTCATTTGCAAATATTTTCTCCTATTCCATGGGCTGCCTTTTCATTTTATTGATTGTTTCTTTTCCTGTGCAGAAGCTTTTTAGTTTGATGTAGTCCTACTTGTTGAAATAAACCCACACGTATATAGTCAACTAATATTTGACAAGGGAGCCAAGAATGCTCACTGGGGTAAGAATAGTCTCTTCAAAAAATGGTGTTGGGAAAACTGGATAATACATGCAGAAGAATGAAATTGGACCCCTATTTTATACCAGTCGCAAAAATTAACTCAAAATGGATTAAAGACTTAAACATAAGACCTGAAACCATAAAAGTGGAAAAAAAAAACATAGGGAAAAGACTCCTTAACATTGGTCTTGGCAATGATATTTTGGATATGACACCAAAAGCACAATCAAAAAGAACAAATATAAATAGGAAAATATTTCTTAAACTCTTAAGTTATCTGCCAGAGTAGACAATATAGGTCTTTCCTTTCTACTTCTTATCCTCCCCAAATGTTCCAGTTAAGCAGATAAAAATATATCTGAAAGGCAATCAACCAACCAACCAAACAAAAAAATCCAACATCCCCTCCAAATCCCTAAAATTGTTCAAAAACTGAAAAGCCCTCTCCCTCCCTGTCTTTTCTGCTTTCCCAGACTATTTGCCCATTCTTGGACTATGCTTCCCTTGAACTTCTGTTTCACATCCTCTTGCCCATCGTTGGCTGCTCCACCTCTGTGTTTCTGGTCACCCCCCAAACTTTACTTCTCTTCAGGACCCTGGAAGACTTATTGTTTGTGCTTTATTTGATGCAGATCACATACTGTTTAGTACTTGTATTTTTTTTTGTTAGCAAGATTATATGCTTCTTGAGGTACAGCGGCCTATACCCTCTATAGGAGGTACTATGTTGATTTCTGAAAAAGCAGCTGCTCCATGAAAATATATTGACTGGTTATTGATTTTTGCCTTTGGTATACTTCACAATTTTCCTGCTTGCCAAGTTCTGCTTCTAGCCAGCATGGGATTATGTGTGTCACCTGGGGACAGAGATGGCATGGGGATCTAAAACCTAGAGTTAATTCTATAAACTCATTTAGAGCAAAAGTTTAATTGTCCCCCTATCAACTGAGTCTTTTATCTGAGCTGAGTTGCGATAAAAAACAAATTGGTGAGTTTCATTTGCTCTGCTTGCTTTGGCTCCTGTGCGTAGCATCAGGAACACAAGTAAGTCAGAGAGAAGGAGAAGCAAAGGATCTGCACAGGCCAGCGAGCTTCCGTCTGGTCATGTTGGCCAAAGAGCAACAGGTGTTAAGTGCATCATTGAATAAGTTGTTGACCTTTTTTTTTTTTTTTTAAATTGAGTTATTGATAGGTTACAATCTTGTGAAATTTCAATTGTACAGTAATGTTTGTCAGTCATGTTGTAAGTGCACCACTTCACCCTTTGTGCCCACCCCCCACCCCACCTTTCCCCTGGTATCCACTAAACTGTTCTTGGTCCATAATTTTAAATTCCTCATATGAGTGGAGTCATACACAGATTATCTTTCTCTTGCTGGCTTATTTCACTTAACATAATTCTCTCAAGGTCCATCCATGTTATTGCAAATGGAATGATTTTGTTCTGTTTTGCAACTGAGTAGTATTCCATTGTATATATGTACCACATCTTCTTTATCCATTCGTCTGTTGCTGGACACTTAGGTTGCTTCCACGTCTTGGCTATTGTAAACAGTGCTGCAATAAACATTGGGGAGTTGTTGACCTTTCTATGTGGGGAAATAAGCATTGGGCAATCTGCTTCACAAAAGACTGGAACTAGTCTGGAAATATTACTTTCTAATGCCCACTTTTTCTCATTTATAAGCCAAACGGCTAAGTAGTGCTGTCCCTGGAGATGGAGATGGCCAAGTGCCAGTTGGGGGGATAGAAATAAGAAAGGGAGTATGGCCTTTTACTGCTGCCAAATGGATAGGCTCTTTCTCTCCCCTCTTGTGTCCTTACTACCTCCTACTCCCTGAGAGTCCACAGCCAGAAGAGGCAGGTGACCAGTGGTAAAGCCTGTTGGCATGCCGGAAGGGTATCCAGTCTACTTCGTGCAAACTTATTCAGTCCATCAACCTCTTTCCATCTCTACTACCACCTCCCTACAGTGGGTTTATATTCAAAATATTCAATAACTAGTATGGTGCAAGGCACTGACCTATCAGGGTAGAAGCTGGTTATAAACAACTAAAATAGTCATACTGGTTAGCCCTGTTCTTTGGAATCTAAGGTCCAATTACCTCTGGCCTAGACCCTGTAAGGGCCTCCTAAGTGGCCCCTGCAGTGCACCCTAATCTACTGCACAGTAGTCAGAGTGATGTTTTTCAGGTGCAAATATTATTTGATCACCTCCCCCCCTCCCCCTCACTTCTTAAAACCTTTCCATGGTCCTCCATAGCTCTTAAGATAAAGAGGATCTCCTTAACATGGCCTTTAAAGCCTTACATAATTTGTCCCCTCTCTGCCTGTAATATAATTGATAGTCTATTTCCCACACAAAGCTGTAAGCTCCATGAAAGCAGGGACTGTATTTGTTTTTTTCGCACAATTATTTTCCAGTGACTACCTAGTATAGTGTCTGACACACAGCAGGAGCTCAGTAAATAGTCTTTGAATGAATAAATAAATCATGAAATAATCCCAACTTATCCAACATGTATCTTCATATTTAGTCCAGGATTTTTATTGTATATACATGTGAATATGTTTTTAATAAACAGTTTTGTAGAAGATATTTGTTCATGTTTCTTATATTGTTGAACTGCAACGGCATTCTCCTAGTGGTGGATGTCAGACACCTGGGAGCTGTTCTGGGCTGCCATCTTTGCATCCCCCAGCCCATGTCTAAATAGTCACATGGCACTATACTATTTCCCAAATGATTCTCCCAATTGTTCCCTCCTCTCCAACTGCTGACAATGGCTTGGTCCAGGTCTCATCATTCCTTCAGTTACTTCCAACCGGGTCTCCCTACTTTCTTTCTTACTCTCCTTCAGTCCATCTTCTGCAGAGCTGCTAGGGGAAATTTCCTAAAACCTAAATTTAGTCATGTCATTATCTTGCCTTAAAATTCATAGCATGCCCCCCAGAGGATCAAATCTTATAAATCTATAAAACCCTTATAAATCTTATAATCTATAAAACCCTTCATCATTTGGGACCTGTCTACTCTTTTAGACCTTATTCATTTAATAAATAGTTACAGTTATGAATCATATAATGAGGTTTCAGTCAACCACGGGCCACATATATGATGGAGGTCCCATCAGATTGGTACCATATAGCCTAGGTGTGTAGTAGGCTATACTATGTAGGTTTATGTAAGTACTGTAGGGGAGGAAGAAATTTTCCTCTACCCTGTTAGGTTCTTCTAACTGGTCTAAGACTTAAACTGACATGAGACAGATTAACAGGAGAAAAACAAAAGTTTAATAATTTGTATATATGGGAGAAACCCAGGAAAACTAACTCACCAAAATGCCCAAAGCTTTCACCTTAAATGCATCTTCAGCTAAAGACAAAAGAAGATGTTGCCGGCGGGGAGAGTCAGGGACTTCAAAGGGAAGGAAGGCAGTTCGCCAGTGGGTGAAAAGGAGAAAATGTTTGCAAAACAAGTGTTTGGCCACACAGAAACAGAAGAACGCAGAGGGAGCCCCACAAACAGGCTTTTCTCAGTTCCTCCCTGTCTACCACCTAGTTCATGTTATGCTAAGGTGACAGCTTGCTTCCTGGGGCAGGTTTTTATATCTAAATTCTTTTAGGCAGTTAAAGGGAAAGTAACAAGAAAAACTTTCTGAGTCTTTTGTTTATTAAAAATAATCAGCCTAAAATAATCCTCATGTTAAAGAGATACATTTTGGGGTGGCAAATTTTGTTCCCCTTCAGTATACTCTATGATATTTGCACAACAATGAAATTGCCGATCGACACATTTCTCAGAACGTATCCCTGTCGTGAAGTGACGCCTGACAGTATTGAACACTTACTACATACAAGGAGATCTATTGGAATCATTGTGGTGAATAAGGCAGTACTTTCTTTGCCCTTATTGCAAATACTGTCTAATGTAGATTTATCCCATGGAACAACCATATGTAGCTAACATTTGTGGTTCCTAGAACCTGTTACCCCCTCATATTTCTTTGCCATTGTTGAGGTGCCTCTTCTCTTCCTCACCTCTATTCACATCAACCTGACAAACTCCTATTTATTTTTCAGGACTTAATTTAAGAACCATTTCTCTTGGGACAGTTTGTCTGATCACCTCCCGCCCCCTAGGAAGGATTTACTATTCTTTCATTGTTCATTTTCTACCATGCTACTGGTTACACTGTTTATATTATTTTATCTTTCTCGACCACTAGTCTATAAACTCCATATCAAATGATTCTTTGTCTTAGTCATCATCATCTCTCCAGAGAATGGAAGAGTACCTGTTCAGTGGTAAACAGGCATTCAGTAATGTTTGTTGACTGAGAAAATGTTTTCTCGGAATGTGGGACCCAAGATATGGCATATATTATGGGTCCTTCTGTTCCAAGCAGATTTTAATATCTTAAGAAATCATAATTTATTATAGTAGTTTGTTGATATACTTTAAAATTTAGTATATTTTAAAGTGTAGGGCTCCATTTTATTCAATATCTTTTGTTTAAATGGAATCCACTTGTAAACTGACCCCTTACAAAGCTTATTATCAACTATGGTAATTAACTTGTTTAACTTGAATGATGTACACACAACTATGACAAATCTTATCAGTAAAAATTTTCATTTGACCCTACTTTGATTTTTGATAGACTTTGGCATGGTCTGGTAAGGTAAACATTGATATTATCCCTCCTGGAATTTGCCAGATTCTATTCCTATGAATGGGGATAGACATTTTACCAATTCATTTTCAAGCTAGGTCGCTCATCCATTTCTTTTCTCCCAGGACACCCAGTTGTTTCCATCTCTTTGTTATCCTTAAGCATAAAGTTAATGTGAACTACTTCCCTTGACAGCAGACCCTGGTTAGAGCTCTCTGGGATATGAGGATTCCAGTGGAGGGTCATCTGAGATGGGACTAACTAGGAATTGGTCTTGTTAATGCACAAATACTTGTTAAGCACCTGCTCTGTGCCCAACTCTGTGGTAAGGTATAATTACTTCTGTCCTATTCACCACTGTATTTCCAATGCCTAATAAATGCTTGATGAATATTTTTTGAATGAATAAATTTTGGAAAATATCCAGCCTGTTCTTGGAAAGGTTGAGAAGAAGAGTGGGGAGAGAAGTATTGATCATGCACCTATTATGTGCCAAGGCCTGTGTTCACACTTTCCACACATTATAAGTTTTTACAAGAGCCCTTGAGGTAGATGTGCTTATTTTATTTTCCATGCATCCCTTGTTTCTCCAGGTACAGAGCTAAGGAGTAAAATAGAAATCACATGAACAGTATCATTGTATTCTTAGCTCTGGACTTACGCTGTCTCTATTGATAGACCAAAGCTCTTCCAAAGCTCCCTCAGTTATTATGGAAAATGTCTGGGCGCATCCCCTATGTACTCATGAAATAGCCTTTGCATTTACCACTGCCCTTCCATTTACCACATCATGTCTACCATTTTCTTCCTCCCCTGGCTGCTGCTCTGGATGTTTCTGCCTGCTGAAGTCTCCAGGGGTTGGGCTGTGCAATAGTCTATGGCACGGAAGCTGCTCCACTGTCACATCATCACCTATTTTGTCCACAGATACAGTAGTGTCAGGGACCTCTGAGAAAAACAACCTGGTGACCAGATTATTTTTCTCCAGCAGAGGAATAAACATCTGGAGGGAAGGCCTGATGTGGGCAGAGCACTTATTTGACGTGCTCTTACATGTGGTGTGGATGTCAGCGGCATGGAAATTGCTGCTCTGCTTCTCATGGAGGGAGTGTAGCTGGAGCTTCAGGCTAGACAGTCCACTGTCTGGCTCAGTCCATCTGATAATGGTGATTGCTGTTAAGATAAATCATCCAAAGGATGAGGGAGAGAGGTAGGAGAAGTTTGGGATCTGATGGGAAATGCCCCTGGGGGAACAAGTACTATGTCCTTCTTTGTAGAGACGCACCAAGGTTTAAGTAGGGGGAAGGCATGACAAGACCAAAAAAATTAACCTGGTAAATACTGTTAGCCTTTCCTTCTTTCTCTACCTTTGAAGGAGGAAGAGTCCTCTTTGCTTCAACAGTCCCAGGGACTGGGATTTTGTTCTGGTTAATGTCTGGGGTATACTATTGGAAGGAGCCCCAAAAGTTTAAATTGATATCCAAGAGACAGGGTTAAGAGCTATTCAGGAAGAATAAGAGATTGAGAGAGAAGGGATACTGAGAGAAGTAAAGCAGTAGTATGCACTAGAGTTTTAACGACAGAGAGTGTAAGTGAGAAGGAGAAAGAAGAGTGGTTACTGAGCAGCTGTTACGAAGACTTCAGAGATGATGGAAAAAGAGGATGTTTAGGATCTTTGCTGTCTCTCTGAAAAATCTCAGTAAAAATTTAAGATATTTTTCAATGTATCTTTGGCTTTTGCACTTTTCCTATTAGATATAGCACTGGTCTAAGTCTGGCCATGAGAAGGGTTCAGCTTTGTGTTACCATCTCATCGGAGAGCCAGGATGAAGCCATGAAACCATTGGCGAACAGAGCAATGGATTGTGAGGTATAGACAATATGTGTTTCCAGAGACCAGACAAAGCAAGAATCAATATAGGCTGTGGTTGTTGGTGAAGCTTTCGAAGAGCTTAACGGAACATAGCTGGGAATCAGATCTGAAAAACTATATAGGATTTGAATAGATGGAGAGAAGGAATGACATTTTAGCCAGTGAAAATGTACCTAAGTAAAGGCATGAGGTAGGAATGAACATTTTCTCTAAGGTGGTTTAGTCAGGAGTCAGCCTAAGGGGAAGAGAAAGAAGAGTGATGAGTAGTAACTGGGAATTAGAATGTATCGGCAAAGTCCGGTTGTGGAGGGTTTTAGAGGCTACACCAAGGAGGGTGTATGTAATTTACAAAGGACAACAGATGTATTCTGTAGAATGATGAAAACTAGAGTTTTAAAAAGATTCATCTGGAGGAAGTGATTGAAATGGTGGAAGCCTGGAGACTTTTTGCTTTAAATCTATGTGTGAGGCATTTAGGGTTTGGACTTGGTGGAGAGGAAATGTTGAAAGGACGAATCATAGGACTTGTAACCGATTAAGATGTTCAGGACAGATGTGAGATCAGATTCAAATATAATTCTAAGTTTTCTGGTCTAGAGCTTTTGGGGAATTATGGCTTCATTCATTCATTTATCCATTTGTCTTTTCACTTATTCAAGAAATATTTCTTGAGCACCTAGTGTGTTCTCCGTACTGAGATAGAGAGAACAAAAACATTGAACACTCCCTGACCTCATGGAACTTCCAAGAGAGGGAGAAACGGATAATAAAAATATAAAAAGTAAAATATATAGCATATCAGCTGGTGATAAGTTCTTTGAAGAAAAATAAAGTAGAGAAGAGGAATAATGAGTTGCGGATAGGTAAAGAGGTTACAACGGTAAGTAATTGAAGTGGGCGTGTTGGAAAAGAAACTAGGTGTTGGGGAAAGATGAAATTTGGACACATCAGTGGCATGATATTCTGAGAAATGTAGGCCAGGGATTCTCATGGGACGTTAGTTTTGGGAGTTACCAGCATAGCTGTAGTAATTGAGGCTTTTATCTTGGGAGAACCCTTAAGCAGGAATTGATGAAAGCCTGAGGTGTCAACCTTGGATACTGCCCATTTTTTAGGAGAATTCCTTGGGAAGAGGAAGAAGACCCAGGGAGGGAGCAGCAGAGTTCACGATGTCCCCAGGGTCAGAAAAAGGCAGGAAAGGAAGGGAACTTGCTGCTTAAGAATGTTTTTACTCTTCTTATATAGGTGGTAACTGGAAGGTGGGAGCTCATCAGTAGTGTCTTCCTCTACCCGGCGTCTTAATCATCCTCTGGTAATGTCTTAAGACAGTTTCTGTAAATATCTAGCAGATTGCTGAGTGAAAGGGCAATGAATCACTTGGCCTAGGAATGGATAACTGAAGTAAAATTAATTTTTCTCTTAACAAAATGAACCATGAAAATGACAGTGCCCCAAATAATGAGTACCTTATGAGTACTAAAGACTTTGTAGAAGTGTTTATTTCACAACTAATCCATCTACCCACCCTATATAAAGCTGTTATAATGTGTCTTTCTGCCATAGCCCCTGATCCTGAGGTTTTACAGTTTAGCACGAAAAACACCTATGTGGCAGGGCATGAAGGCTTTTAGACAGGGAAAAACCAGTTAGCAAATATAAAACATGAAACAAAAAGTAAATAAATAGGTGACTAATACTGTGGGTCTGAAGGGAATGGCTTACCAATTAGGCAATGACTTCTCATCACTTTACAAGGTAATGTTACTAATCCCTTCCTATGAAGTCAAGGATGCTAATGTACCTGTTATTTGTTTCCTCCACACTAGAGTCTTTTTCTTTTTAATTTAAAAGATTATAAGATAGACAAGTGAAGCAAAGAATGTTCTAGGAGTCTGAGGGATTCAATTATGCGTCTTAGCCTGTGAATTGTAAAGGCATCCTCTGCTGACACTCCTGTGTCAACTTGCAGGCTGGTATGATAAACAGTGACACAACAACAACATAACTCAGGAGATTTTAAGTGATTGTGACCCACATCTCATTATGAAAAACTTAAATATTAATGATCTCTTGTAAAATCAGTATGTATTCAGCTGCATGGAAACTTAATAAGAAAAAATGAATAATGTTTAATTGGTCTAAAGCCCCTAAGACATTAATTTAAAAAATTAACTTACTACCTCTTTGTCCTATTCATTAACTCATAGGGGAATTAAAATAATCACAAATGATGGCAGTGATTGCAACAACAGTTCTTTATCTTATAATAATACCACATGAAATTCTTCAAGGCTGAAAATATTTGTTTCTATCCTTATGTTGCACAGACCATCTTTCAGTAATGGAAAGAAGCAAGTGATCAGCTTTAGTTTTGATGCTCCTGAATTATGACTCATCCCGTTTGGGAACCCGGAATTGTTGAATGGTATTATCCCTGACTTGCAAGCTCATGTTTTGCTATTGAAAGCAAATGCTTCCATTCCCACCTTCCCCTCTGCTCTTTTCTCTTTAAAATTCAAGACTAAAAGGGAGTAAATATTTTTCCACTTGAATCTTTTTTATTTTTGATTTTTCTATAAATAGTAAGCATAATGTCACCGTTCTTGAACTAATAATGATGGATATTTGAAGACAATATGTTGTCATTGATTTAGTTGCCTGTTTTTTGTTAGACTAGATATTTCTGTTACTAAAGTTGATTCAGTTTTGTATTTCTTTGTTTTCTTTGATGTGAGAAAGAAATGCTTACTTTCATAAAATATTTAAAAAATTAACATATATCAACCCAATAACAGTCTCAGTATAATATTTAAAATTGCTTAAATATTGTTTTAGTTTTAAAGTTCTGTGCCCCTGTGATTGATAAATAGAACAAAGCAAAGTCAAAGAAACAGTAGTTAAATTGATTTTCTTAATCCTTCTTCCATAGGATCATCTGGAATGTGTTAAACACATCTTCCCTTTACCTTACCATAAAATCTAAGAGGAAATAAATATTTTTACAGAAGTGAATCATTCATATTTGAAGTTAGTGAAATTGAGGCCACACTCAGATTTCTTTCTTTGTTATAGTAACTCCAAAGATACTTTACTGCATGGTTTAGTCTGGCCAAATAAAAAGAGAAATTGGGACCAAGATTCAAGAAAAGTATGTGTAGTGTACAATATCTGTGCTGGGAGATGCTTTGAAAGACTCGGAAAAAAACTTTACATATATTGAAACATATGACATATCTTTACATATTATTAAATCTTAAAAAGCTGGACATAAAATGAAATGTGTAAAAGCCAACATTATGTCATGGGGAGCAGAAAAGAGAAGAAGCAGACATTATAAACTTTCTTATATGCTTTATACCAAAATTCTTTAAAAAAATAAACTAGAATGTGGCTTGCAGCCATAGGTGTAAAATAGATTATAAATTAATTTGGAAGCAGGTGTTTCCATGGTTGTGAGAAAAACAATGCCAACTGAACATTTCCATAGCATTAAAAGAGCAGACTACGGTTGTGCTTGCAACAGGCAAGAAAGAGAAATAAGATCATAATGCTGGAACATATTCTTCACTTTCTGAAACAAAACCTGGAGCCATAAATGCTGCAGCTGGAAGAGTTTTGTAGGAGTTTTGATCTTGGTGGGCGAATTCAGCATTAACGTCTTTAACTCAGACGCATAGCTTGCAGTAAAATCCATATCCACAAGGTATTTTCTATTCCCAAGTATGAAGTTTCTGTTCTTTCTTTTTCTTTTAAAAAGAAATAAACAAGGAACAAAAATTATTGTATTTGTTAAACTTCAATTTGTCTTTTCTTGGAGCAAGTAAAGTTGCAAAGCAGAAATTCTCAAGCTAGCCATTTATATAGTTATGGTATTGTTATACTTTATACTCACTGGCACAGACTCTCGTTCCATTAGTGAGCTGTGCTGAAGAAGAACAGTGTCTGTGCTTCCATGGGCAATATTTTCCTCTGATAAGAGTTGTGTTTCGCTTGATCACAGATTCCGTCTACGAGTTTTCCTACACCTAATTCTAGCAATTCCTACCCTCCACCCCCTTATTTTCATTTTGGGGCAAAGAAAAAGATCTGACACAGGACTCATTTGTTATTGTATTCCTTGGCCTTGGCTGAATGACAATTGTGACATCTTTTCCACTCTACTCTCCATAGAGTGTGGACATGTGGGATACCTATATACAAATTAAAAAGAAAAAGTTACCCAGCACTCTTAATAGCCACTTACTTGATTACTAATGGGACTGTCACATAGTACCTTGACATCATAATTAAAATATGCATAAAAATTTAATATAAAGTATATGTTTGAATATACGCATATAAATACTAGAGATATAAAGAAATACAAACTGTTGATCTTGTCATGTTTTAGTGGGAACTTTAATCTCTGCTTGTGTTTTCATTAATTTAAAACTACTAGGCAAAAAATAAATGAATCATGTATCAAACAATTATTTTCCACCATTCTCCTCAAATTGAGTAATCATTTACTGAATTGCCTAGTTATTTAGGTTTGATTGAATCATATGGCATTGTTATTTCCATAGGAGATAAACAGTTGAATATTAGCAGCATCATATGGTGCAACCTAATAGATTTAGGTTCAATCACCAATCACGTATTTCCCTTTGTTTGTTCCAGCTAAAAGTATTTGGACCGGGAATCTTTTCCCCATGTGCTTCCATTGGAGGGACTCAGCTTTCCCCCGCTAATTTTCCCTATGCCCTTGTTTCCTCTTCAAGGAGCCTGTTTTCTGTCTTCATATTCCTTTTCCTTTCTTCTTTTGTTTCTGCAGAGGGAGACAGAGAGAGAGAGAGAGAAGAGGAAGAAGAGAGAAAAATGGAGAGCAATGGGGTGTGATCCTTCCCATGAAACTGTCTCCAAATCCTTCTAAAGGTTCTAAACTCAAAAAATGTTTGAGTGTGAGTTGATTTTTGTAGGAACCAGTGAACAGATTGGGCTTCCTGCCTGGATTGATGTGTAGGAGCATAGAGGCAGAAGCCCAAGGAAGCCAGTCCTGTGCGCTCACAAGAATCGTGAGGAGGACTTTGCCTTTTACAATCCTATAGAATTTGGGTTTGTCCAAGCTTAAACAGATCTCTAAGTTCTCTGTTTGACATCTGTGTTTCATTCTGGGGTCCCGTCCAGTATCGTTTGAATTAAGGAGCAGAGCTGAACCAGGAGTACAGCCTTATAATGACTTCCAAACTGTGGGGTGCCCTGTGCAGGGAGATTAGGGGTTTGTTGGATTGGCTGAAAATCTTGATGATTTTGGAAATTCCATTTAAATTTAGAGTAAAGTTGTAGAAACCATTCTGAGATAGGCAATACAGCCTTTGGGGAAAACGCTCTGTTTAATGTTGACTATTCAGAAAAAAGCCAGGTATACGCTGAATCATAAACAAGAAGGGTGGTAACTTCTGTCAATATAAGAGACATAAAAACAGACATAGGATTTCCTGGTATGCAATGTGGTTTTGTTAATGGAGAGAAGAGACATTTTGTGGCAAACTCCTACTAGCAGGAAAAACCATGGCTTTTCCAGAAATTAAGGTCAGGAAATGGGAAAGAAGCCAGAGAGGATAACTACTCCAGCGCCATGAGCAAAGGTGCTCATATAAACACCTAAGCTTTTCTTATCTGTAGATGAGGCCCTAGAGGGAGGAGCTGCAGAGGGCAGCGTGCCCACTTAACAATATCCCTTCCAGGGTCGTCTCTGACTCTGAGGGTGAAGAAAATGTGGCACAAGGTTCAGACTGGGAGTTTTACCCCCTTCCTGGGGCTCCTTTAAGCCTAGTGTTGTTGACTATGTTAACGATAGTGCTCCATTCACAGACTTCCATCCAGGTTCTTTGGAGACCTCTGCTGTCGGAAAGGAGCTTGTCTGGTTCAGCCGAGTGGGAGAGACCCCTCAAATAAATGAATGAAGAGGTCAAGCTGGAAAAGCATTCCAACAGGACCCAGGCCCGGATTTCTCTAAGGCCATAGGAGAAGGATGGGAGAAGTTAGGGCTATGGAGCGAAGAAGGTCTGTGGTATGGAGGGGAATTGAGTGCCAAGTAATAACCATGCGCTGTCTTCTCTTTACCTTTTCTTTTGGGGGGAACTTGGAAGAAGTTGTGAAAGACTGCTAATATTCTCTTCTCACTTTCACTTAGGGGAAATTTTAATAACATAGAGAAAATTGCATTCATTAGAATTCACTTAGATGGACAAATGTCCTATACAGGAAAGTGCTTGGGGTATAGATTGAAATTCCAAGGATGTGGATGGCACTCTTTTAAGCTAGACAACTTTCTCACTTCTTGGAGGAGAGGAAAGGAGAGACTGGTACTAGTGGACCCACCTGAATGATGGAAGGTCGCAAACTCTATCATGCAATCTCTCTTCATGCCTGTCTAAATTTGTAATCAAGGTAAAAAATTCAAGAAATGCTTGAGCATGAGTGGGTTTTTGGTGGAAGCCAATGAGGAGGCTCCGTGTTGAACTATGGGAATGCATGCATGGGAGAACAGGAAGCCAGAGAGGAGGATGAGAAACTTGGACATCACTGGAGTGTTCTGCGCTCTCAGAGTCTGTATAATTGGCAACTAAGTTTAACTAGATCTATGATGGGGTGTGTGTGTGGTCACCTAGCTGAGTAAAAGGAGTCATATCTTCCTGGGACTCTTCCTGCCTCAGGACTGTATGTTCCCTTGGCAGGACTTTACATACTGTATTGTAATTACAGTCCTGCTGACTACCTTTTTTTTTTTCCCAAACACAGACACTTCTAATCCCCTCAGCTATCACTGTTCCCTCATTCAAAGGCTCCCTTGTCTCTTTGTTTCCATAGGAGGTCCATGTAGATAAGGCAAAATCCTTTCCAATAATTCTTTTTTTTTGAGGAAGATCAGCCCTGAGCTAACATCTGCTGCCAATCCTCCTCTTTTTGTTGAGGAAGACTGGCCCTGAGCTAACATCCGTGCCCATCTTCCTCTACTTTATATGTGGGATGCCTGCCACAGCATGGCTTGGTGAGTGGTGCCGTGTCTGCACCCAGGATCTGAACCAGTGAACCCCAGGCCGCCGAAGCGGAATGTGCGAACTTAACTGCTGCGCCACTGGTTCGGCCCCCCCTTTCCAATAATTCTAACCTTGTCCCCGTCAGATGTATCTAATAAGACCTAAAAGAAAAAGGAAGGGAACGCCCTTGTGAATCCCATGTGACCACCATATTCTTTTCTGCCTCACATCTTGGTTTATCTTAGCCTCCTGCCTAAATGCCGTCCTTCCATCTAAATCTGATCCATCCTTCAAGCCCTAGCTAACAGCACACCTTCTGCTGAACCTTTCTCTGATCCTTCCAGTCCTTACTGATCTCCTTTCTAGCATTTACCTGTCTCTCTAACTCCATTGCATCCTCTGAGGATGAGGCATGTTTTTACTTCTGAAAACCCCACATGCCTAGCACAATGCTGAGGGCATAGTAAGCATTTCATTTAAACACATTTATTGCTAGCTTTGTGCAAGTGTGGTCTACTGATTAAAAATGCAAGCCCCTAGAGGGTAGGGCCTAGGACTTGCAGGTGTTTTTTTAACAGGGCTTCACACGTTTTAGTCTTTTTGACTCTATTGAAAAATGAGGACTATGAGAGTGCAAAAAGCCTCATTGAAAGTCCCCATAGGATGCATGCTTGCTCCAGTACGTTATGATGGATGTGACACAGCAATGAGCTGCTCTGTAGGTGTACTTCCAAAGGCCAGGCACGCCAGGAGAACAATCATTACCTACTGAGATTTTAACTGATTTCCCTTTGTGCAAATATTTCTGTAACGCTTCTTAAAGGACCCAACGTCTTGACTTTGAATTCATCCTGAATTGAATAATGAATTATTATTACTACGAAAGAAGAGCAAAGTATAAGTAGAAAATCAGCAACCATGGGTCCATAGTAAGACTGGAAAAATGAAGTTAAGCCAGAGTGTCTTTACTCGCTCAAAGAGCTCATACCTTTCTTAGAGCCTTGTGTTATTAATAATAATAATAAAAAACTTTGTCAGCTACTTGGATCTGGAGAGCATTCCAAGACCAACAGAAATCATTTCAGGGAGCCAAGTCTCAGGGTTTGCATAATTGCTAAACATTGTACTTCTCAACTTTCATAAGACAAACCTATCCTCAAAATTTATTTATGAGATGAATAATTGAGCCTGAAAATTTGATTCTGACATTTCCTGTCCCTATTGTGGACCTCTGAAGAGTTGGCTTAATCACGTTTTCAGTAGTGTCCAAGAATGACATTCTTCTGACTCCTTTTAGGCAGAGACTTTTTAGCATAATTGATTGCCTCAGTTTTGCTAACCATTTCCTTTGGGGCATGCAATTGTGCCTCTTTCACTTGTGGAGTAGGTCCTGCAGAAACGGAGGAATCACATCCCTCCCCCGGTCTTCCTCCATGCCGTCAATACCATGGAAGATTTGACTGCATCAAAAGCCTTTATGGATCATAGACAAAGGATATTCCTTTTCATCCCTGCAAAAGTTATCTTGCTCAGGGAGTCACATAGAGAAGGGTTGCGTGAGGCAGGAATGAACTGACTCATTGGTATATCTCCCGTGAACTCTCTGGATTGCTTTAGAGGGATGAAACTGAGCAGTTGAACGACTGTCTGAATTCCGAGGCAGGGAACTGGCTTAAGAACAGCAAACACAATTTGGGCCTGCATAAAATAAGGGGCTTTCTAGGGGATCAGAAGAAACCTGTTTTGCACAGGTGTTACTCTAATTGTGATCCAGAGCTAAGGAGAATTTCACAGTGGTTCCTGCATTGAGACCACAGCTGTTATAACTCGAGCCCCTCCCCACTCAGTGTGGTGGTCTTGCACTGTTGCATAGGTCCATAATAGGATGCACATAGACAGATAAAGCAAGATGTGAAGATTCGTGCCTGGTTCCAGTGAGTGGGGGTAGCTTTGCATCCATAGTTAGGTTTCAGTCTGTTTAATAGACCTTTGGAGAGGCAAATGTACAGACTGAAAACTTCTGATGTATAGAGCCACTTGCTGTAGCCGTTACCGCATGAAGATTGCACGTGCTTTTGTTTTAAGTTAAAGTGGAAGGCAAAAGTAAAGAAAACAACTTTTGGTGTTCTAGAGACTGACACCCCACTCAACAGGATAAAAGTTTCTGTTAATAGGGTTTTTTGGTATTATCGCTCTTGAAAGGTGGTTTGGTCCTGAACGTTAGTAAGTCTTTTCGATACAAAATGTTATCTACTATATTCGATTCTTGGGGTAAGAATAGAGAGTGTCCATTCCTTTTTGCTAATGGATTCACTTGATTATACATGGGTCATTTAGTAGTCTTCTTTTAAGCTGGTGGGGGTGGGTTTCCTTGGGGGTTGTCATTCTGTACAGTGTTGGCACAATATTATGAAATATGGGACCCAGTAGAGTAGACCAGTTTTTAAGATCGAGTGTTTGGTTTGCTGCAGTGTCTGGGATGAGCGATTAAGGTACTTAATCTCTGTAAAATTAACATTTAAAAAAAATCAACAACAACTTTTCCTTCGTTATTCAGAACTCCTTATTGAACTATCAGTGTGAGTGCTTTTTAATTTTGAAAATCTCGTCACCCTCTCCTAGGTGGCATAGCTCCAGTCTTAGACTGTCTGTCTTGGGCATGCTTACCTCCCCCATTTTCTACAGAGCTTTTATTTTCTTGCTCAACTCTGTATAAATTGCTTTATAGTCACTTTCCCACATAGCTATATTTCAGTGCTTTTTCCTTCCTGTTCTTGTAGCACCTTATATATTTTATGAGTAAAGAGATTGTAAATTCTTCAAGGTTAGGAGCTGTTGTATACTTATATCTGTATCTCTATAATCTGAGTATATTTATTAATTCAAAGATTATTCCTCACCTCTTTCGCAAGCTTTTGTTTTTTTTCTTAATATGCCCTCTTTTTACCATCTCGCTGAGAGACATACTTTGTTAATAACTTTAATTCAGTGGTTCTCAACCTTAGCTACATATTGGGATCATGTGGAGAGATTTAAAAAGTGCTGATACCTGGATCCCATCCCTAGGAATTCTGATTTAATTGTCTGTAGTGTGGCCTGGGCTTTGGGGTTTTGTAAACCCTCCCTAGGTGATTCTAACATCTGGCCAAGGTTAAGGGCCACTGCACTAGTGCCCTATCACTTCCAATCATGTGTTTACTTGGTTTTGCATTCTCTGCAAATGTGTAGCACCTTAATCTTTTGCAATGATGTTTACTTAAAATGATGATGATAATAGTAATGAACAGTTATTGAACACTTCTTCTATTCCACTTCTTCTAAACACTTTACAATTTATTTACTTTCACAAAAATAATAAGAGATAAGAAATAGTATTACTCACTTTTTATAGAAGAAGAAATTTAGGCATAGAGAGGTTAAGTAAATTGCCCCAAGTCACATAGCTAGTGAATGACAGATCTGAGATTTATACGTAGGCCGTTGAACTCCAGAGCCCATATTCCCAATTGCAACATTATGCTCTTGTCTGTTACACCTTCTTCTTGGGGCAGTGACTCCTGATTAACGGAAATTTCCAAAAAAACCCTGCTCTCCAGTCGCATAGCATTTCCCCTGTTGCCTTCGTCTATACAGCTCTGCACTGAGTGGTATGATGAGGAAGAAATTTCTTCTAAAAAGAGAATAGACAGATCAAAGTATACAAGAAAACACGCCACAGAGCCATGGAAACATCTAATCCAGTGTATTCAATCCTGGCGCTATTGACCAGTTGCATCCCTCTCCAATTGTGACAATCAAAAATGTTTCCAGACATTGCCTAATGTCCCTTCACTGAAAATGACTATTCTAATCAAGCGTCTTTCAAACGAGTATTAGTAATTAAACTTAAAGTAATAAGATGTTTTGATTGATGGCGACAACTTTTTTCAAAACAACATATCATAATTTATTTATTCAAATAGGTATTTATTTCCAAGTAACCAACTTGGAAGACTACACTCTTATTCCAACAATGCTGCTATTGTTAAAACATTTTAAAAATTGTCTTCAGATCTTGTAGTACAATTTTTAAATATTATCCAGTATAATGATATTTAGAAAGGTCTAAAATATATTTAGAGACAAGTATGGTGAGCAACGTATGTTGAAGAAGATAAGCTGTAGAGTTTTTTGTAACTTCAGTAACATGGTCTTTCTTATATGGCTCCTAAACTGTCTTTGACAGCCGTTAAACAAGAGGGGTTCAAACTAATGTTCTGATTAGGGTGCTCTTTGTAGAAGTCCTTCCGGAGCTTCTCCTTTGCAGCGCAATGCTATATAATACTATTGTATAATGCTTATTTTGGTTTAAAAATAAATTTTATTTTCTAAGCATCACATATCATGCATATACTAAGAATTTTCATGTGTGAGCAAGTCCCAGTACCAGAGAAAAGTGGGAAGGCTTCCTAAATGGAGTTAGTTTTGAAAGAGGGAAAAGCCAAGGACGGCCTGAGACAAGTTGGGGAAGCCATCCAGGTATGGGCAGTAGTCTGTGCAAAGCTTGGAGATGGGAAGGAGTTAGCTGTGAGTTAGGGATGGTAGGCAGGTGCACTTAACTAGATTGGAGAGTCTGAGTCTAGGACTGTAGGTTCAATCCTGGCCACGTATCAGCATCACCTGAGAAGTTAAAGAAAAAAGTGATAGCTGCTTGAGTGCCACACTGGACCTATTAAATAAGATTCTCTAGGGGTGGCGCCTTGAGCCTCCGTGTTTTGTTTTGAAAATCTTCGCAAGCCATCTTAATGCATAGACATGTTTGAGAATCAATTTAATAAGACATAAACTTGATTGAGTAAAGAGAGCCTGCAATTCACGTTTTCCATGACTCACAAAGCAATAGTGGGCCAGATTAGGCTTCTGAGCAGAGGAGTAATAACCTCACGCAGTTGTGTAGATACCAAGATGATGATACTGATTTAATATCAGAAAATCCAAAGTTCTCTGGTTTTTTTTTTTTTTTTTTTTTGGAGGAAGATTAGCCCTCAGCTAACTACTGCCAGTCCTCCTCTTTTTGCTGAGGAAGCCTGGCTCTGAGCTAACATCCGTGCCCATCTTCCTCTAGTTTATACGTGGGACGCCTACCACAGCATGGCTGCCAAGCAGCGCCATGTCCGCACCCGGGATCCGAACCAGCGAACCCCGGGCCGCCGAGAAGTGGAACGTGCGAACTTAACCGCTGCGCCACCGGGCCGGCCCCCAAAGTTCTCTGGTTTTTAACTTGAAGTTAAATAGCTTGTCCATGTTCATCTAGCCAGTAAGTGCAAAGCGAAGGCATAGTCCCAAGCCTTTTGATTTCAGTTCATTGTGCACAGGGGAGGACCAGAGAAAGAATTAGGGAATTTGTTGAGTGCAGGAGTGGGAGAGAGGTTAGAATAATATGGAAGGTGTCCATAAATTGAGAGAGCCTTAGAGAGCAGGAGGGGAGAAAACTGAAAATTGAACACCCACCATGCTCCAGGCTATGTCTCATTAAATCTTCCCAATACCCCAACAGGGTAGTAGTGGGGCACACAAGGATACTGAGGCTCAGAGTGGTCAATAACTTGCCTAACGTCACGCAGATAGGAACTGAGATTCAGACCCAGTCTAGGTCTGCCAACCTCAGAGCTCACATTCTTTTTACTAGCCCCTTTGGTCCTTTGTCTGACAGCAGTGGTTCTTCACCCAGGGCAGTTTCGCACCCAAGGGACATTTGGCCATGTCTGGAGACATTTTGGGTTGTCACAGTTGTGGGGTAGGTGGGGGGTGCTACTGGTATCTAGTGGGTTGAGGCCAGATATGCTGCTCAACAATGCACAGGACAGCCCCACTGAATTATCCAGCTCAAAATGGCAATAGTGTTGAGGTTGACAAACCTTGACCTAGAACGATGGTTGTAGCTCAGGAAGTTGGAAATGAAAGACAAGTTTATGGGTAAGATGATGAAGTGGCTTCAAACATTCATGTAATAGTTAGATGTTCCGTTAAATCTAGCTGTGTCTCATTTCCTTCCCCTTGAGAGTCGCTTGAGGCTGAGGCGTTGCTGACTACGTAGTAATCTAGTATCTGAACTTCTCATGCCTTAACTGCTTCTTTACATGAGCCCTCCTTCAAGACCCCCAGATGGGTTTACCACAAGAACAACAGCCTTTGTGCCAGTTGCTAACCACCTGTTAAGGCGAGGAGGCTTTTCCCCCCTCATTTTTTTCTTTCTTTTTTCTGCTGGTTTTATTATTATTATTATTTTTCTTTTTTATGGCCCATTGAGTTCTTGGCAGATCTGTTAGACATTTGCTCCAAGTTTCTCTTTTGGGGCCTTTTGTTAGAAGGAGGTGGATCCTTGTTTACTAGGACCTGAGTGGAAACGTCCAAGCCCAGAGGCCACAATAAGGCAGCCATTTTTAGTCACTTTCCACCTGGGCTGAATCTGAGCCAGAGGATAAGAGGCAAAACATATTCCATTGTCAGGCCCCTAAGCCATCTACTCCCCTGATTTCTCCCACGAATACTCTTGTTCCAACGCCAGCAAGCCCACATACTCTGTTTGTGGTGGCTTGGAGCCAAAATCCAGGTGTGATATTCCAAAGCATTCTTGTAGAGGAGTTTTCATCTGGTATTTTGTTTACCTGCATTTTTGGCCAGTCTCAACCTTTTGGGAGCCAAAAGCTTACAGAACTGTAACATTTCTAGCTCTTACCATACCTGTCTACAAAATATGCGTGAATACAGACTTTACACAATGTGCCTGTGGCCTTTGGTGACCCCTTCATTACCTTTATCTTGCTTCAGGAAATTTCAAGAGACTGTGGAAACGCCTCCTGTCTAGCTACTGCTCAATGGAAATCTGGTACCCTCACAAAGTGCTCTGAGGTCCTTGGCAGGAAAAAAGGCACTCTGTAAAATCATGATATGTTGTTCTTGGGACTACTTCCTATTTTTTAATACAAGACGCTTCTTGAATGCTCATCTTAAGGTAGCCCTGGAGGAAAACCATAATAAATATACTATGCTGTAAATGAGTCCTGCCACTCTATCCATTCTAGGAAAAGACCTAAAAATAATCTAGATTTGGATTTTGGTGCGTTTGGCTTTGGGATCACAGAGATTTCCTGAACCCTCCTCTTTGGCTTCCTTGGGGCCGTTACTTGGTTCCTCTCACTTTGGGGCTTGAATATGTGTGTTCTGACTGGCTCTGTGACTCCCTCCTGTGCTCACCTCTGCCACTATTGTAGGCCTTATCTCTAATGTCTGCTTTGGCCTCTGGTTTGCAGGGCAGTGGGGCAGGTGGAGGGCCACGGGTTAGCAGACAGAATTATGGCAGAGGGCCTACAGGCAAGTTCTGCTCGTATTAAACTTGTTGACGCATAGACTCTCTCAATCTTATTTCTGTCATCTGTAAAATGGGGGTAATGCTCTCTGGCTTCTTTACCCCACACCTGATTTAGGAGCACTTGGCCTTGTTCACCATATCCAGGACAATGTGTGGTGCCTAGTAGCCACACAATAAATATATGTTGAATGAATAAATAAACGTCATGTACAAGTCTTCAATTCTACAGGAATTTAAGGTACTGCTTTCTGGAGAGGATGATGTACTTTAAACTAGTCTGTTTTTAGCACACATAAGATAAAAATTTTTGACAATATTTTTGCCCTGACTCGCTCCTGGCCCTAGGCCATGCAACGTCGGAAGAGTACAAGGGATGAGATTCTCATAGATTTTTCCATATCAGTAGTGAGGGACCTTTCAGAGCACACTGTGTTTGTTCCTTGGCGTGGTTTCAGTGGAAAATGCTTATTATATTTATTATGTATTTTTTAAGGGAAAATCATTGTATAGAACCTTCATGTAAATTTTTTGCATCTCAGTTTTTAAGATTTACATGGAAAAGAGAACTAAACAGAGGATACAGAGTCTTTCTAAGTCTCCTTGTGTATTTCCTGGAGACTTCAAAGCGGGGAGAGCCTTGGCCTTAGCTTGCAGCTCAGGGAGAGTGACGTCCTCTGCCTTGTGCCGTGTATGCCTGTCTCTTGATTCATAGGCACGATATACATACATGTGTGTGTGCGCACACATATGTGCGCACACAAATTATTAGGACAGGGCAGCTCATCTGATGGCTAACTTTGTTGCTGGAAAAGTCAAACTTAAGTACTTGCTTGTGCCTTTTGTTGAGTCCGTGTTGCACTCCTGTTGAATCTTAGATAACTAGAGCTTGTCTAGGCTTTTGTCTAAATTACTCAGTGGTAATGTTCCTTCTGTGAACATCCTTATGTTTAAAAATTGAAATGTTAGGACACCTTCTCCCATTGGTGACCTGCCTGATCCTTTACCTAAAAACCTCAGGGCTATTTGAGACTTGGAAAGTTTAGATTTGAGTTTTTTAGAGATTTTAGATTTTAGATTTTTAGAAAGGCAATAAGGTGCATTTACTCTGTTATGTAACACTCTCATCTGGGTCCGGACCAGCATTCACAGTCAATCAAGTTTTTGCAGTGAAATGCATGATATTTGTGCTAAGGGGGATAAATGAAGACTATAAATAGTCTCATGGAAACTCAGGTCAGATCAAGTCAGGTTTTGCCACCAAAAGAGTTTAGAAAGAAAACTTTTTGGTTTTTAGAAACTTGGATGTTTGGATTACAGAGAAAAGATTGTAGACTGGTATTTCAGAAACATGATTGCTAATTAGCTTTATTTTCTTCGATTCCATTAAGAGAGAAAACTTGTTTTCTCCAGAGCCTTGTGGAAGGGAGGTAGGCGACTTGCCTCGAGGTCCTTTTTCCTCCGCAGAAAGCCTGCAGTGTTTCTGCCCACGGTCATCCGAAAGTTAGCTCAGTGTGTTTCCTGGTGCAGGCTGTTAAAATGGCTTGGATTCCACTAGAGGGCAGCTGGGCCTTATCTCAGTGGACTTTATGGTTACCAGATCTGGTCCTGTCATAACTGGGTAATTTTTGCCATTGATCGCCACTCATTTCTGTTTCTATTCAACACCTGTCTGTCCCACTTGACAGTCATTCCCACACTTACATTTCCTGCCTAGACTGCCCTTCTGACCTCCTACTCAGCATCTCTAGTTGGCTGTTTTAAAGACCATTCAATCTGGACATATTGAAGGTTGACCTCAAGAGCTCCACTGCCTGCTCTCCACCCCTCGTTCTCTTCTTCTTGTGCCACTTGGCTCAGGGAAAATCACCACTCCTTACTTGCTTATGCAAGCCTTGGAACCTAGGCTTCATCCTTGCCTCTCCCCTTTCCGACATAATTCCTCACCAGATCCTCTCTATTTTACTTGCCAAATATCTCTGAAGGTCTGTCTACTTTTGTGTGTTTCTACTCCTAGCTACCACCTTCTTTTACTTGGCTATTAGCCACCTGACTGGTCTTCTGGCTCTGGGCAACTGAATATTTCCAGTATCTTAAAAGCAATTAGTATTTGAACAATTCAGGAAGACATAAAACAAAGTAAAAAAAAGAATCACTCATAATCTATCACACTTCCCCCTTTCTTATTTTCTTTTGTTAAAGTAAAACATGAATACATTCTTGTTTTAGATTCAAACCATGCAGATGTTTGAAAAAGTAAAGAATAAAAGATGAAAAACTCTTCCTACCCTCATTTCCATTCCTCTCCCAGAGGAACCCCTCATCAAACTCGACGTGCCTTTTCTCTAGACCCCTCTTTCATAGCTATATATACACAAGCACTCACATTTTCTAAAAAAACAAAATGGAGAGAGAAAAACCACTGAGAAGGCATGAGGCTGGGCCACTACCTTAGGCAAAGCAGTAAGTGAAAACATCCTGGGAGGGCTGTTAAGGAGAAGAGGAATAAAATGTTTAGCTCAAAATTGTTTGATTTGCTCTAGCGCCCCCTTTTTCCGTGTCCAACCCCAGGCACTCACCAATAAAGTTTACTCCGCACACACAAATGTGCAAACAAAACAAACAAACCCAAAAACAATGAAACCCCTCCTAGAAAAATCATGTCTTTTTTTTTAGTTTTCAAAACTTTTTCTATTTTCCAGAGAATAAGTTGTTTTCCATGCCTTAATTTTGAACACTTTTCTTTTAATTGAGGTCATAACAGTTTATAACATTGCGAAATTTCAGTTGTACATTATTATTTGTCAGTCACCATATAAATGCACCCCTTCAGCCTTTGTGCCCACCCCACAGCCCCTTTCTCCCTGGTAATTGCTAAACTGTTCTCTTTGTCTGTGTGTTTATCTTCCACTTATGAGTGAAATCATACAGTGTTTGTCTTTCTGTGTCTGGCTTATTTTGCTTAACATAATATCCTCAAGGACCATCCATGTTGTTGCAAATGGGATGATTTTGTCTTTTTTATGGCTGAGTAGTATTCCATTGTGTGTGTGTGTGTGTGTGTGTGTGTGTGTGTATGTGTGTGTGTGTGTGTGTGTATACCACATCTTCTCTATCCAATCATCAGGCAGTGAGCACTTGGGTTGCTTCCCTGTTGTGGCTATTGTGAATATTGCTGCAATAAACATAGGGGTGCATGAGTCTCTTTGAGTTGTTGATTTCCAGTTCTTGGGATAAATACCCAGTAGTGGGATGGCTAGGTCCTATGATATTTCTATTTTTAACTTTTTGAGAGATCTTCATACTGTTTTCCATAGTGGCTGCACCAGTTTGCATTCCCACCAGCAGTATATGAGGGTTCCCTTTTCTCCATACCCTCTCCAACATTTGCTATTTTTTGTCTTGGTGATTATAGCTGTTCTAATGGGTGTAAGGTGATATCTTAGTGTAGTTTTGATTTGCATTTCCCTGATGATTAATGATGTAAAACATCTTTTCTTGTGCCTGTTGGCCATCTGTATATCTTCTTTGGAAAAATAACTGTTCATATCCTCTGCCCATTTTTTGATGAGGGTTGTTTGAGTTTTTGTTGTTGAGTTGTGTGAGTTCTTTATATATTATGGAGATTAGCTCCTTGTCAGATATATGATTTGCAAGTATTTTCTCCCAGTTGGTGGATTCTCTTCTTGTTTTGATCCTGGTGTTCTTTACGTTGCAGAAGCTCTTTAGTTTGATGAAGTCCCATGTGTTTGTTTGTTTATTTATTTATTTTCTTTTGTTCTCCTTGTCCCAGTAGACAAAAATCATGTCTTTTTCGTTATGTAACTGTGCTCTTCTCCCTAGTGAGACTCAGAAGTCTTTCAATATGAGTGAGAAATTTACCTCATGCTTTTTGGTGTTGTCACAGGGCTTCATAGTGTAGATGGACTATCATTTATTTACCATCCCTCTATTAATGGACATATAATGGTTTATCCATTTTTTTCTATTACAAACTATGCTTTATTGAGCCTCCCACTTTTGTGTATATATCGAGTTTTTCTCCTGCGGAGTCCTCAAAGTGGAATTGCTAGATTAAAGAATTTGCACATTTTACATTTTGATAGATGTTGTCAAATTGAATCAATTTATACTATTTGAATATGCTTGTTTCCACTTGTCAAGACCTAATACCTAAATAATTATTTAAATTAAATAATGTCATCTGATGGATGGAAAATATTGCATTATTGTTTTGGTTTGCATTTCCCTGATATATAATGTGGATGAGAATTATTTTATCTTTAGTGGAAATATATATTTTTGGCCATATCTTTTGCTCATTTTTATAAACTTTCGCTTTTTAATTTGGAAGAGCTCTTCATTGTCATTTGTTTCATCTAGTCAACAAACATTTATCAGCTGTTGGCGTTGTGCAGGTATAATGCTCATTGTTGGGATTTCAGAGAGTACAATACACAGTGCCCGCCCTCTTAAGCGGGAGGTGGTTGGAGGGAATACAGATTTGCAAAGAAAATAAATGCAGTAAGATGTTACAGCTGTCATGTTAGAGAAACTGCCTACTTAAGAATATTTGGTTGTGGGGTAGTTGCTCATCTCAGAGGGAAAAAAATTGAAAATGGCGTATAATTTCTTCTCTCTACTAGCAAATCCACAATCTATTTAAAGTTGCTTACTATTTTTTAGCTTATTGTTCTAACCTTCAGTGTGACTTTTTACATATTTAAGTCAATAATTATTGCTTATGCTACTAGTTCTGAAGAATAAAGACTCTATGAAGTAATTTAGTTTCAATATAGAGTATTTTATACTATATCTTTAATTGCAATGATGCTCTCAGTCAACTAGATGGGAGCCCTTTGACAGCCTCTATGACCTTTCACTGCACACATTTAACAGGAAATATTCATACACCCACAGATAGGGTCACACAGACACAGCTGAGCCAAGTGGCATTATGAGAAAGGACTAGACAGGATGCTGGTGACTGGGATGTTACTGAGGTGAAGAGACACTCCAGCTGGGGAGGCCTACGTTCATGAGATCTCTATTTGCCAGTAAAATCAAAGCTGATTTAATACATCAGTGCTGCAGTTTATTACGAACTATAGAGATCCGAATGAGTGAGTAGGATAGTAAGTGCCCTACTTATGTCCAGGGAAAGGTCTGATGTTTGTGTATCTTTATGGAAAATTATAAAACTCATCTTATTTGTACAAAAGTCACTGACAATTGATTCTCTTCTTCAAGCAGGAACCAGGAGAGGTGGTTCAGATTTACTGACAGTGAGCTCCCTGTGGGTTTAGGCTGGCAGAAGAGTAGGTAGTCTTATTTCTTTTTAAGCACAATCCCGGTTAAACTGACCAGAAAAGAGATAAGGGGTGGGTAGGATTATTGGTCAGGCCAGTTCAGAGAAGTGCATGATCCTTCCTCCAGGCCCTATAACTGTGTGTTGTGTTGGGCGGAGGGTGTCAGAAATATGATAAACCATGAAATATGATAGTACATGCAATAGCTTGTAAATTGTGAGACATAAGTCACAGTGATATTATTTTCTGTGAAAATACAAATCCCAACCACGGGCATTGAATTTCAGTTATAGAATGGGTTTATAGGCAGCAATCTGATTGAAAAAGAACTTGCCTCGAAGCAGTGTTTGCATAGCCAGCACCTTGTTTTTGTTTAGATTGTATGTGCCTTGGGAGGAAAGACACCAATGTAGATTATGGGTCACTGCAACACCTCGTGTACCCCCAAAGAGATCCTGTGGCACCACTACTGAGCCTCATAAATATTTTGTCAAGATAGACACAGAAAACAGATAAACTCTGACCGCCATCTTGTGGAGGGATCTACCATTACCAAGTCAGACTGAGTGTGAGGTGGTGGTCGTGGGAGAGAGGCTGAGAGGGAGATAAAAGCCCCAGGTTTGTTTCTCCCCACCTGAGGATTCTGCAGGGCTATAGGAGAGATAAAACCCCTCAGCTACAAAATTTTCCACCTGGCAGGAGAGCTGTATTGCCTGAGCCTGTAGAGGAGGTCTTCCCGTAATTTGATTTAGGTTTCTATACCGTGGAGGATCTGGAGTAGCCTCGAGGGAGCATTTGTCATTCCTTATCTCCCTGTTTCCAGATCCCCTAGCTTGGGAAGGTATTTTTCTCACATTGTTCAGAGTTCAAAGAGCTTACCGATCAATGGATCTAGATATTTATTCTTCAATATTATTCCATTATATACCACACCAGAGCACATTTGTTTTCACAACATTTAATCAGATTTCCCGGAAATAGAAAAGCCATTTGCTTTTTTATGGATTTACTATCAGTCTGAAACCCAAGAACCTTTCCAATATTTTAATACAAACCAGTCATACTGACTTAAATTAAAGGAATGTGTTCAAAGTAGGAATAACACTGATAAAAGAGGCTTTTGATATGTCCCAGATAGCACCTAGCCTGATAGGATGACATTTTGGTGAAAGTGAATAAGACCTGGTATCACAGGGAGATTTTTCTTTCTTGAAATATTGAAAGCATAGTTTGCTTTTCATTTGGCAGAACAACAACAACAACAAAAGAAAGCACGTGGCCGTTTTTCACTTTGCAAAGCATTCTTTACAGATGCCTGTCTGGTTGTTCTTGGATGGCTTCAGGCACCGACACCACATTCATCTTTTGAAAGTTCTCCACCAGGTCCAAGTGGCTGTTGTTGATCCCAGGAATGGGTGAGGCACATCATGCCTTCCAACACGTTCTGTATTTTATTTGTCTGTAGTGTAGCATGCTCAGGAACATATCTGGCTGAAGACTTTGTCTTTCACTGTATCTAGAACCTTGCAGGACTAAAGAATGCTATGTTTCTAATGTAAATTTGGCAGTACCTAGTGCAATGCCTGGCACATAGTAGGTGCTGAATGAATGCTTCAAGATAGAAGGGTCTAGCTATTACCTGCAACCTAGAAATGTACTGAAATTCCTGTATGGATGTCTATAACATCCCCCTCTCCTAAAATATGGCACTAAATTCTGCTGTGTTGTCATTTGGGGTTGGATAATTCTTTGTTGTGGGGGGCTGTCCTGTGCACTGCAGGAGTTTTAGCAGCATCCCTGGCCTCTACCCACTAGATGCCAGTAGCATTCCCCAGTTGTGAAAAGCAAACATGTCTTTGGACATTGACAGGGGGCAAAGGTCACTCCCAGTTGCGAATCACTGCCCTAAACTAAGTGTGGTTGTGTGGAACCCATCCAACTTCAGGCATGAGTTGAGTCAGCAGTAGTAAATAAGGAAATATGATATGAGAACCCTGGAAATGCTCTTTTGACCAATAATACCTCCGCTGCCCATGGCATCCTTTGGGAAGACTGACCATAAATATTTTAGCTGGAATAGTTACAGAAATTTGAGAGCAAAAGATGGAGCAATCAGCCAGGGAAATGGTCCCTTTTTGGTTTAAAGAAAAGGACAGTCACTCAGGAATCATGCAGTCACTTGTAAAAAACAGGTGTCCAAGAGATAATGTGGTGTAATGGGGAAAAAAAAAATGGAAAGGAACTCAGGAGACTTGCGTTCCAATCCTGGTTTGGCTCCTGACCAGCTGTGTCTCACAGGGGACCTCTCTTCTCTTGGCTGATAACAAGGAAGCTGAGCTAAGTGACCCATAGGGCTTTTCCTACCCCTCAGGTGTGAAGAAATTATGGATCTGTTTATCTAATGCATAACCATTATTACCTATTTTTACAGAGGAGGAGCAGGGCTTTGAAGGAATGCAACGCAGGAATCAGGGAGGCGAAGATTAAGAGTATAGGAAGAAAGCAGCAGAGTTTGGGGGATGACAAAGTCTAAGATGAAAATAATGGAGTTTGTGCTGAAGGGAAATTGGAATGTACAAGGAAGACACAAAAGCCATACAGTTTTCCTGTTTTGTGTTTGTGTGTGTGTGCACGTGCAGGTTGATGGTGGGGGTGCTGAGTGGGCCACATTTAGCAAGCTAATCAGTTTCCCGCTGGCTCTTGGGGAAGAGAGTTTACTCAGGAGAACAGTCTCTTTTGCCAAATATGAAAACCACCGTCATCAGTTTCGGACAGCAATGGGCACTCTTGGATGTGTATGGAAGCTCTCACTGGAGCATTCAACTGATTCGACTGCATTACCTTATTTTGCAGATGTACATGTCCAAACAGTCCATAAATATTATGTCTTGTGGAAAACAATGTCATGATTCATTGAACAAAAAAAGCAAAATGGCCTGAAAGATTCTGATATTCAATAACACTGAAACTGGGGTAGGACAAATCTGGCTGGAATTTGAATGTTTGAAGAGTTTTCAGCCATTTTGGGTTTGATAAAAGAGCAAACTCATTTTATGAAGCAGTCTTACCCTTACTTTCTAAACACAATGTGTATTTGAAAGGAAATTCAATCCATATGTTTTTGATTAATTTTACTTAAATCATCAAAATATTTTTTTCTTAAGAGTTGTTTGATGTCTAAGAAGCATTTAAGCCCTTTGAATAATTTTTTAAAAATATATATGTTTTTCTCTTTAAAACAGGAAATCACTTTTTAAAGAGTTTAAATGGGTTTGGACACAAATGAGATTCAGATTTGAAATCCTGACCCTGTAAGATTAGGGAAAGTTTGAAACTTGCCAAAATAGAGTCTCCCATTCATCCCTAAAAGTGAGTACCTTCTGATATTATATTGTCAGCAGAAATACTTGGGCATTGTCCAACAGAGTGATATATCCTGTTATAGTTTTCTCTCAAGTTGTAGGGGTCATAACCTCGGTAAACTTTGACTCCCCTCTCTTCTTTACGTTGGCCTTCATATCAGGTAAGTCACTAAGTTCTCCATCTCTTTCACCTGTCTCTTCCTCTTGATTTTCATTGGCTTCAGTCCTCTGAGGCTTTTATCACCTCAGGCCTAGATCACAGCATTTACCATCTAGCTAGTGCCTCCTTCTGTCTACTCTCTCCCAGCACCCATCAAATGTGTATGTTGTTGCTTTTTAGTCCTCACCCAAATCCTCACTACATCTTGACTAAAATCACCACTCTTCCACTAAAGAATCTTCAGTGGTTCCTAAAGCCCATGAATCCTTTAGTCTGCATTCAGTAGTTCTCTGCATTCACTGGCCCCAGGATGCCTTTTCAAATATAGGAGCCGATGCTGACCAGTGGAGAATCTCTTCTCAGAGTGGCTTGGTTGCTTTGTGAAACACAATACATGTGCGCTCGTCTGTGAGCCCTTCGTCCTACTCCGTTTAATGAGAGCCAACCCAAGTTTCACCTCCTTGCTGATGATTCCTGCCTGTGCTAACCTTCCCTCCTTAGAGTTCTTACACACTCTCTCTCTTATGCTCTCTTTTACTTGTCTCTGAGTTGGTGTCTGATCTTATGCTGCTGCATAGAATTCTTTCACTTCACAGGTGTCCATGTCTTTCCTCCTTAACTGGACTACAGACTTAGTTGTGTAGCTGCGGTTCTCCAAGTCTAGTCCCCGGACCATAGCATCAGCATCACTAAGAATTTGTTAGAACTATAATTTATTAGGGTCCACCCCAGAGCTGCTGAATCAGAATTCCAGGTGTGGGACCAGCACTCTGTATTTTAACAAGCCTCCCAGATAACTCAGATGCTGCGCAAATTTGAGAACTGCTGTTATAAAGGAAAAGACAGATCTTAGACTTCTTTGTATCCTCCACAATGCCAGGACAAAACTGAAATGTAGAAGTTACTAAAATTATAGATAACCTGAATTTTAAGACAAGCTCTCAATGATGTGCAAAGGAGAGAATGGAAACATTTTCAAAAGTTTGGTATGAAACTTTGAGAAATGAAAAGCTACTATTTCTTACTGATTGCCATGGAGGATTAAATAGTTTGCAAGTTTATTAATAATCCTCTTAAGGAGAATTTCTTTATTTTTTTTCTTTTTCCTTTCTTAGGGATTTTGGGATTGTTCAGCCCTGAGTAATCAGATGATAGAATTCAGCACATTATGTTTCTAACTTTGTGAGTTGGAACTCTCTTAGACTTTCTGTGTTGAAACTCTAAATCTAAATCTGTAGCTTATAGATGATTTTTTCTTTGGAGGTTGTGTGCTTGGTGGCCATATGTGAGGATGGAAAATAATTTGCTTTTCTTCTATTTCTCTTTAAAATCCTTTATTACAGCTTATAACTCTCATGCACAGATGAATGTTACTATAGAATAAAAAATAGTGATTTTTTATATAGTGATATCAACCCTTTGCATGTATCTATACACCAATGGGGGAAAATAAATTTAACATTGTTTTTCAAGAAATGTAAGTATTGCATTCTTCTCATTTCTATCCTCTTGCAATCACAGTCTACACATCACCATAGTTTACAGGCTTCGTGCTGAGGTCAACCTTAACCCGGTCATATTTTTTCTGTACTCCCCAAGAAAGTTGTATAGTCAATGGTGAACCCTATAAAGTCCCCTGTCTGGCAAGCTTCCCTACTGGGCAAGCGCACAGTTGCACTGAGCCAATCTGACAACACCTGTACACATGAGCACAGACAGAGGACAGAGGAGCCCAGGGTCTATCTGAATTTCCATTGGTAACAACCAGTGAACCTGGTTTTTGATTAGAGGTAACAATAAGTTAGGCAGCATAGCATTGGAGAAAAAGTCTATGCTTTGGAGTCAGGCAAACCTGAGATTGAAGCCTGGCTCTCCATCTCTAACTACTCATTTTCCTCCGATTTCTATTTCCTTTTGGAATGAGGTTGCTCGTGTCTGTCCTGCAGCGTTATTGAAAGAGGTATGGCTAACGCATGCGAAGTGCGTGGCCCAAGTTGGGTGCTCAGTAATGGAGTTATCATTGTTAGTCTCTGATAATTACTGTTTGTAATTCTTTTATTTTTAATCTCAAAGATGTAACTGGAATGAAGGCATCCCCTGCCTGGATTTTTAAATTTCAGAGAGCTCTGCTTCTGATTGTTCTCTTCTAATAGTAATTGTGTTACATCTATTTAAAGTGAGTTGAAAAGCTTTTCTTTTGCTGTTTGTCTGCTCGTCTTTATTGAAGCTGTACCTCTTGAGTTTCTAGAAAGCAGGCAGGTAAGTACATCAGTACGGTCATGTGCCGCGTAATGACATTTTGGTCAACAACGGACCGCATGTATGATGGTGGTCCCATACAATTAGTACCATAGAGCCTAGGTGTGTAGTAGGCTCTACCATCCAGGTTTGTGTAAGTACACACCATGATGTTTGCACAACAACGAAATCACCTCACGACGTATTTCTCAGAACGTATCCCCGTCATTAAGCGACACATGACCGTATTATCTATCATTTATTCAGAAATCAAATGTGTCTGGATTTTCCTTCTTTCTTTGGACTATCATTTATTAGACGCTCGCTCTCTGCCAGGCTCCGAGGATACACAAATGTGTACAGGGATCAGAGTGTGGTCTGTTTAATTCCAGCCAACAGTCAGAGAGCAGAAGTAAAAACTTGTGACTAGTACTATCCTGTTGTCCATATTGTCCCTACAAACTCCAGCTTAGGAGTTGTGGAGGCAAGTACATTGAAGCATAAGTGGTGAGATTTTCCTGGACTGAATACAAGGACATTTCCCCTGTCTGTTTGTAGTGTACTTGATGTTTCCTCCACTGGAGTTAGTGTTTAGTTAAGGGTTTGGTTCTTTTATTCCCTGATGAAGGAGAATGAGCTAGAAGTAATCCTTTTCCCCTGCCGCATTCTCTGAAGACATTAGTAAAAATTAACTTAGCAGATCAGCAAAGCTACATGTAGTAAATAATAGGGAACTAAGAGAATAAGTGCACTAAAGGTTTGCTTTGGTTGGAGAGCCCGTTTGGAGAGGACAGGACGGCCAGGACAAGAGTGGGAAAGCCAGAGTGGAAGGCCTTGGGCAGTTAGGGTCAGTCGTAACCTCCAAGATGGCCCTCAGTGATTCTCGCTTCCTCCTAGTCACACTCTTGTGTTGTTTTTTACCATGTTGAATAAGTGTTGCCTTTGTAACCAATAGGACATTGTGTAAATGACTCCTAAAGCTAGGTGAACAAAAGACGATGAGGCTTCTGCCTTACTCACTCTTAAATCAACCATTCTGGGGAAAGCCAGCTGCCATGTTATGAGGATGCTCAAGCAGCTCTGTGGAGAGTTTCTTGTGGTGAGGAACTGAGGCCTTCTGCCAACAATCAGCACTAATTAGCTAGGTCCCTGAATGAGCCATGTTGGAAGTGGATTCTTCAGCCCTAGTGAAGCCTTCAGGAGACTGTAAACCCCAGCTGACATCTTGACTCCAATGTCAAGAGAGACCTGGAGGCAGAACTACCCAACTAGACTACATCCAAATTCCTGGCCCACTAAAACTGTGTGACGTAACAACTATTGATTGTGTTAAGCTGGTGAGTTTTGGGGTAATTTGTTAAACAGTAATAAATAACTAATACAGGGCCCAGCCTATGGTGCTAGATTTCTAGAAGAAAAGGTCAAAGTTAAGGGAGGAGATATTGAAAGAGAAGATTGGAGAGGTCAACGACAGACTCTCTCTTACACTTTATAAAGGGTATCTAGAGATGGGGCTGGGAATGGTGGTGGGGGAGAGGGAGAAAATAAATTAAATACCTAACTCCCAGAGTACATGAAAGAAAGAAAAAAAGACAAAAAGATGGAGGTTAGTTTGGGAAGGACTCCTGGATATGAAGACTTGGAAATGGATCTATCTTTCAACTCTATGCAAAGTTTTGAAAATTGGCTTTTGCTTGAGCAACCCTTGGATTTCATCAAACAGTAGGATCATAGTAATATACGTAAAAGAAGTCTCTGGAAATCCTTTAGGCCTTCTTTTTTCCCCTACAAGACTAGTTAAAGCTACCAAAGACTATCTGACCTTTTAAAAGTCAACATGCCAATGAAAGAGCAGTTTCCAAGGCTTGGCAGAAGGTTTCACGTTCATTTAAACAAAAAGGGCTCTTTCTAAAATTGTCTGCAACCATATTAAACTACGAATCGCTGTTGTACCTCTAGGAAGGACTGAAGTGACATGAACGTTTAGGTAAGAAGACTTTGTCTTAGAGATTAATTTTTTTTTTTTTTGCACAAATTGCTTTCTGTCTACATGGTTTTATAACTGTCAGCGTTGTATGTGTTTTTCAGTTGAGGAAAGGATGAGTTTCTTTGGAAAGGGGCAAGACAGGAAATCAGTAATGATTCATACCACTTTTTCACATGCCTCTCTGACGAGTTTTAATCACAAATCTGGGTCCACTTGTATAACAAAAACATTAAAAGAGGGCGTTTTAAACTGCGTCTTTTTATTAATCATGTATTTGGTCTTGTAAATAATACACGCAAGTACATCCTTATTACGTCAGTTGGAAAACAGTGACTAACTAACTAGCTGTTTAACTAGGAGACAGGAGCATCTTGTAATTTTATACGTACTTCTTAAATAACTATGTGTTTTCTCTTGTGCTGTTTAATTAGATTTGGCAAGCATTTTAAATTTTAGAATTTCTTTAACTGATTTTTAATTTTAATGATCCTTTGTCTCTTCCTTTACATTTAATGTCAATTTTTAGAACTCTTTAAAGATAATTTTCTATGCCACAATAGCCTTTTGAAAGAAGGGCACGCTTATTTGAAAGAAATACACTTTGTTATTTCTAAGTCCCTTTGATATCATCGAAGATGGTTTTACTTTAGCTTTCCCTTCAGCCTAATTCCTTTTCCCCTTTGTTTCTATTGTGATGAAGTAATCCTGGGTTTGTAGAGTCTTTTGTGATGGAAATGACTATGACCACACAGACGCAGCATAATATTTACTAGGAATAAGAGAAAGAGAAATATCAATAGTGCTGATCACCAAACATTGAAAAATACTGAAGTCCTTCATTTCCAGAGAAAAAAATGCCACTTAACATAACATGTTCATTATTAATTTGGGTGGTTGAAACATAGTGTGTGCATATTAATTGTGGACCAAAATTTAAAGGGAGAAGAGAAGTGAATTTAAAAATTAATTATGACAAGTGGTAAAACAGTCTGAAGTTAAGGAGACCAGATGCATTAGCTATGCACTAATATAATATAGGATGTTCATAAGTAGAGTAAAAAAGATACGTGATGCTGAACAAGCTCAACAGATGAGGAGGGGAGTATGTGAATGCAGTACCTAGCTCAGTAGTTGTACCCTAGATTCTAGAGCAGGGATTAGAGAACTTTTTCTGTAAAGGACCAGATAGTAAGTGTTTTAAGCTTGGGGGCCATAAGGTCTCTGTCACAACAGCTCAACTCTGCAGTTGTAGTAGAAAGCTGCCGTAGACAACGTGTAAATGAACGCTTGTACCTGTGTTTCAATAAAACTTTATTTACAACAACAGGCTGCAGACTGGATTTGGCCTGCGGGCTGTAGTTTGCCAATTCCTATTCTACAGTATATATTTTTCCTATTTATTTGTTTGTAGATCAATGCATTGCATAATGTTTGAAGCAGCTTACAAGAATCTATGCAACACTAAATACTTAAAAATGCATATGGCAAGGTCAAGGGGCACTGAGACCTGGGGAGATTTTGTGGATAGGAATGGAAGCAGCTGCAGTTTACACTGGCTTGAGTACGTCCATTGCTAGCACCAGGGAATCACTTGGGAGCAAAATCAGTGTCTATGGATCATTCTGTTTCCATTTCAGTGAATATTATCCATAGCCTGTGCTGAGGATCTATATAGATGCCTTCCCCTGGCACTGGAGAGAGCCTTCCAGGTCCGGTAGCCAGCATATGTCCCAGTGATCATTCAGGAGAGATTATGCTCAACTCCCATTTGACTTTATGAAAAAAAAAACCTTCTTTTTAATGGCTTAGGGCCCTTTTAGATGCCCTGAGATAGAAGGTGGGGCCCTTGACACCTAGAGGGGTGGTGGCAGAGAAGGGAAACCTCCTGCATCCATACTGGGATGTGACTAAGCAGGGCTAACGCACCCCCCAACCCCTCAGCCAGTGGAACGGGAGTAAAACACACCCTCTAAGTGTGTATATGTCCTTTGGCCCTATAGTTCCACTTGCAGGAATCTATCCTAAGACAAATTTTAGAGACACTGCCAAAGATTTATATATAATATTTGAACTTCAGCTTCATTTATTCAACCAAAAATCGGAAAGAAGTTAAATAGCTAACAAGAGAATTGGTAAATACGTTATGCTACATGTGACACGAAATACTGTATTGTCTTTTACAACTGTTTTTGAAGACAATTTTATGACAGGCAAATGCTTAATATAATTTTGAGTGAATATAGCAGAATACAGTATGATCCTAATTTTGTTGGAAAAATATAGCAAAAAGTGTAGAAGAAAATTTATCGTGGAGGAGACTACTATTTACCAAAATCCCTTCTTCTCCTCTTCCTGGTGTACAGCCGTAATGCCTTTCCTACTCTCCCTTGCAGTTGTGTGTGACCATGTCACTTAAGTTCTCTCCAAGGGAATATGAACATAAATGATCTATTACACTTTCAGGGTTGACTCATAAAAATCTCCCATGTTTCCCCTGCCTTTTTTTGTTTTTAAAAAAAACTACCTTCACTTGACTGGAATATCAATATTCAGGGCAACCTTGGAAGTCACATGTCGAAAATGGAAGAGTAGCCACTAGCTTAGGTTCAGGAATGATCATAAAGAGGTGAGTTGCTCAGCTGACCTGAGTACTCATCTGGAACTGTAACTTGAGGGGAGAAATACATGTCTATGGTGTTCAGATACCTTGGTGGTTCCTGATAGGAGAACAGATGTATGTAAATCTGTGTGAAACACCCACTGGGGACTTCTAGAAACATTTGGTTGGGGGCAGAGATGGTGTGTTTTATAGGAACCCAAAGACTTTCATGAATAAATAGGACTACAAACTAGTAAAATTTTGGTTATTGTTCAAGTTACACCATTTGTATCCACCTGTTGATGAGGTCTGAGGAAGCTTGGGCTACACGTAAATTTAAAATTTTATACTTAAGCATATATTATATTTCTTAATTGGGAAAATAGTAAAAAATGCAAACATATACATGATAAAATGGGAAAATATAAGTAAATGAAAAAAGATGGGCCAGGGAAGGCATAAATTAGTACAGAAGGTAAAGACCCAGTGAAGATACAACACATGAGCCATTCTGTCCTACACAGTTTCTGAAAGTTGAGTGTAAATTAACTCTGATTTTCCTATCAACCAAAGTGATTAGTTAAATGATTACACACCGGTTTCTTATATCTGCAAATGTCCTTTGGCAATTAGTTCTGAAAGAAATTTCTCAATAGATCATCATAGAGGAAGCAATGTCCTCAGCACTATCCCTAAGAAAATACCAGAATGGAATTTACAGTGCTGCCTCTAGATTAACTAAAAGGACATGGAATCAAAACAAACGTCAGGGAAGGAAAATTAAAAGAGGGAGTGGGAGGTTCAGCTTGACAATAGGTCATGGGAGATGATGGCCCCACTTGATCCAGGAATTAAACTCGTGTCTAGAGAAATGGCTGGAATTTCTGTCCTTCAAATCATCCTTCATTAATATCCTTTCTCTTCGTGAGGCTTTTTACAAAAGTTGGGAAGCAGGTGGTTTTCTGGAGCTTTCCCGGAAACGGCTGTAAATTCCCATCTTTTTCCATTTGTCCACATGTCTGTCTACAATAACTGCTAGGAAATACTAGCTCTCCTTCTCTATTGCCTTCTCAGTCTTGCAGGAGTACCTCTCACTGACAGAATTTAACCCAGAACCATAGTTAAAGGGAATTCTGGGAAGTGTATTTCTGGGCTTCTCCCTTATGATCGTAAGAACATGGAAGGAGGAAGCGATGATGTTGAATGGATAAGAGCCCATCTGGCAGGCTGTGGCACATCCTCAGGATGATCAGTCAACAAACAGACAAACAAAGTAAATTACCAACTATAGGTAAGTATACTATTATTTGTGTAAAAATCACCTTAAAAACAAAATTATATGTAGAAATATTTGTATGTAAATGCAAAGGAAAAAAGATACACAACAGTCTGAGAATAAAAGTACGTCAGGGGGTTGAAGTTGAAAATGACTTTTGCACACAATAAAATTTCACTAACTTCAGCTCTCTTCCTATAAGATGTTTGAAGTTACATAGAGAAATCTGTCTATGAACAGGCCTTATATTCAGCTGGTTTGCAAACAAAATTGTTTTATGGGTTATTTTTGGAGGACATCCTTGCTGATTGTTTGGGTCTATTCTGTATGGATTACTGAATATTAGTCCTAGGATTCATCATATTCCTACATCTAAAGACACGTAGTCCTTTCTTATTTCCATTGCAAAGAACCTAGATGTGAAGTCTTGAGGTTTCACCGTTTTCTGCTATTCAGGGATCAAATTTTGCAAACAGTTCATGTCAGAGCCGAGGATTCTCCATTTCAGGGGCTGAAAGACTGAGAGTGAAGGTGAATATCCTTCAAACAAAAATGAAATTAGACATTTATGCAGTCCAAGGAGAATAAACACATAAGGACCAAACAGCCCATCAGTTAAAAAAATATATTAGTCAAAAAGCATATTGGCAAAATTAGATGTAATGACCTACGTTTTCTATTTGTTGTAATAATAATATACTTTCATACCATTTCTTTGGTAGTATTATTAACTTTTGAATTTTATTAGACATCATTTATATCCTCAATGTTGCATGCTATATAACAGTCTTTTAGAGATACTCTTCTAAAAAATTCCAAGAAAAATACTTAGAAAGATTGAAAACATAGGCAAAGGTGCCAAAAAAGAATTTTGTATGTTCATGAATGGGGATAGTTAATATTGTTGAGATGTTGGTTCTCCCCAGATTGATTTTTATAAAGTGAAGTCAGATCCAGTCAAAATATCAGCAGCCTTTTTTTTGGGACAAACTCATTGTAAACTTTATGTGGAAATGCAAAGGATCTGGAAAAACCAAAACAATTTAGAAAAAGAGGAACAAAATTGGAAGACTTACACTATCTAATTTCACAATTTATGATAAAGCTCTAGTAACCAAAACACTGTGGTGTTGGTATAAACAGACAAATAAGTAAGTGGAACAGAACAGAGAGCCCACAAAGAGACCCATGCATATACAGCCAATTGATTTTCAGGAAAGCTGTCAAAGAAGTGGGGCAAAGACTGATCTTTTTAACAAGTGGTCCAGGAGCAACTGGATAGCTGTGTACAGAGAAATGAACATCTACCCTTACCTTAAATTATATAGAAAAATTTACTCAAAATGGATCATAGACCTAAATATAAGAGCCAAAACTATAAAATTGCTAAACAAAAAGATGTGAGAAAATCTTACAAAACATTTCAGATGGGGAGCTTCTTGAGGCTAGGAACCTACTCCATCATTCATTGTTTCTCTCTTTCTCCTCAGCACCTAGCACAGTGCCTCGCCGTAGAAGGAATCCAAGGAATGCTAGAACTTGGACTCAGATTTGTTCTCTTGTATTTCACGTCCCTGGTATATTCCCTCAGGGTTGGGCTTCACTCCTTTCATACTGTACCAGTGAAGAATAGGGAGCTCCATAAGCCTCAGCCCCCACTGGGTGGTTCCCTGATGCCCCTCTCCTTGGGATTCGCCCACAGCACTTCTGAATGGAAAGAACAAGGCTCCCAATCTTGGCCCATAGTTTGGTTATCTCCTCAGCTCCTAGTTGATCCTACTGTAGATTGGATCCAACGATGCACTGCTCCCTGGCCACCCAAGCTGAGACCCTAAGAAAACACGGCAAGTCACAGCGCTGAGGTTTATCAGTGAGAGGGTGGCTCAGCCCAGGGTAAGAGTTGTTCCAAAGGAATATAGTGAAGGGTACTTAAATCACCATAAACAAGTAAAATATTTATTTTTAAAGTATGCACAGGAAGGATGTGATGCTATTTTTATAAGAAGGGCAGATTTTCTTAATTTCCTGTTCTCTGAATTAGAGTTCTCTAATTTATTTTGCTCATAACCTCGACATGCCCTAGGAAGAAATACTGCAACTGAGATCTTTTTTGTCTTTCCTCCTTTTTAGTCTCACCATCGTGACTATTTCTAAGCACTAGCAACATCTTCATTTGAAAGTTTAGCTGGTTTAGTCTGTGCATGATCTAGTCAGCACTAGATCTGAGTCCTTGTGGGGATCTGTTGTCATTTAGTGACAGAAGTCCTCCTTTCAAAAGGAATATATTTGTCGTTTTAGCGTGTGTTAGAAGTAAATGGTTGGCGATTAAGGAGGGTCACTTTGGCCAGAAAAGCCTAAAGAGCACACCTCGTACGCCTATGAACTTTGGATCCGTGCCCTCTTAGTATAATCCTCGACTTCACATCTTTTTCCTTGATAGATTTTTCATTCCCTTCTCTTGTGGTTTGTATATTGTTTGGTTTTATGGCAGCAGATGCTTTACTTCCAGGAATACCTGTCTTTCCTTCTTGGAACACCAAAAGAGTCCTGCCAGATAGGATCCTTTAATTCAAGTCAAGATTACGCTTAAACCAGAGGACCTCATCCAGAAGAGGGTCTGCTCCAGGATCGAGAGTCGCTCTGAACATCTCCTACCAGACCTCAGCACCCGGCTCATCCCACTTCATACACCCTAGTGCTTATATAGGACAATCACTTAAGCAAGAGCTGTGATAGTTATAAGTTGTTATGTTTGAGGAATCCTTGGTAACCAAATAATTTATTCCCTTCTCCAAAATGAATGCATCTTTCTGCTTGGACATTATATATAGCTTATTTTATTTGGGGGTTAAATTAGTAAAAGATTATCTTCAAACAAGCTGGAGGTATGTGTATAATAAACTTCTTTCCAGATACTTTGTGAAAGTCCAACTCTTTTTGCCTCCCCTCACCAGCTGCTACTCTAGATGATTTGTGAACAGCTGGCCCATGACTGAGGGGATGGTCATTGAGGCAACAGCTGAAGGAACTTCTAGTTCACTCTGTGGGAGCTTATGATTTTCTACAAATTTCAGAGCAGCCACAAGAAGAGCTAGCTTTTTATTTCAGGCACAAGAATGTCAATATATTTTGTAACATCTTCTCGTTTTACCAAGAGTTTTAAGTTGCTTTTTGCTAAGCTGGATTTCCTAACAGTGAGGTTGATATTTATTTCCCTTTATTCTCTGTGCAATGTATGTAAAGTAGAAGAATGAACAAAAAGTCAAGCAGAAGAAGGACCTGGGACATCCCCTCCAATCACCAAAAGTTGATCGATATTTCTTCTGTAGATTTCAAAGAACTAAGATTTTATACTGTTACCATGTTCTCTGCTACTGCTACAACATTGAGGCTTTCATGTATGCTGTTGTTCAGAAATGACTGCTTGTGTGTTGATAGCAATGTGTGTTGATAGGCTCTGTTGTGAGCTGGGGCACTTCCACCTGAAGTTGGCAGCGCCTTCTGTGTGCCTGACTTGTCTTCAGTATTGCAGTTTCACTTTGTCTTAGTCTGCTGGGGTTGCTATAACAGAATACCATAGTTTGCGCAACTTAAACAATGGACATTTGTTTCTCACAGTTCTGGAGGCTGGAAGTCTAAGATCAAGGTACCAGTGGATTTGGTTCCTGCTGAGAGCCCCTTCCTGGCTTTCAGGTGGCCTCCTTCTTGCTGTACCCTCACAAGGTAGAAAGAGAAAAAGAGGGCTCTAGTCTCTTCCTCTTCTTATAAGGGTACTAATCCCATCATGGGGGCTCCACCCTCATGACCTTATCTAAACCTAATTACAGGCGTACCTTGGAGATATGCAGTTTCGGTTCCAGACCACCACAATAAAGCAAATATCACAATAAAGTGAGTTACACAAATTTTCTACTTTCCCAACTATGTAAAAGTTCTGTTTACACTATACTGTAGCATATTAAGTGTGCAATAGCATTATGTCTAAAAAAAATGTACATACCTTAGTTAAAAAATGCTTTATTGCTAAAAAATGCTAACCATCATCTGAACCTTCAGCGAGTTGTAATCTTTTTGCTGTGGGGGGTCTTGTCTTGATGTTGGTTGCTGCTGACTGATCAGAGTGGTTGCTGAAGGTTGAGGTAATTGTGGCGATTTCTAAAATAACACAACAATGAAGATTGCAGCATCGATTGAATCCTGCTTTCACAAACGATTTCTCCTCAGTGTGTGATGCTGTTTGATAGCATTTTTCCCACAGTAGAACTTCTTTCAAAATTGGAGTCACTTCTCTCAAACCCTGCTGCTGCTTTATCAACTGAGTTCACGTAATATTCTAAATCCTTTGTTGTCATTTCAACAATCTTCACCACTTTCTGAACAACAAAAGACCCTGAATAGCCAAAGGATTCCTGACAAAAAAGAACAAAGCTGGAGGGATCACACTCCTGGATTTCAAAATACGCCACAAAGCCATAGTAACCAAAACAGCATGGTACTGGCACAAAAACAGACACACAGATCAATGGAACAGAATTGAGAGCCAAGAAGTAGACCCACACATTTATGGACAGCTAATATTCGACAAGGGAGCCGAGAGCATACGATGGAGAAAGGAGAGTCTCTTCAATAAATGATGTTGGGAAAACTGGACAGCCACATGCAAAAGAATGAAAGTAGACCATTCCCTTACACCATGCACAAAAATCAACTCAAAATGGATTAAAGACTTGAATGTAAGACCTGAAACCATGAAACTTCTAGAAGAAAACATAGGCAGTACGCTCTTTGACATTGGTGTGAGCAGCGTATGTTCAAGTCCCATGTCTGACTGGGCAAGGGAAACAAAAGAAAAAAGGAACAAATGGGACTACATCAAACTAAAAAGCTTCTGCACAGCAAAGGAAACCATCAACAAAATGAAAAGACAACCTAACAACTGGGAGAAGATATTTGCAAACTATATATCAGATAAGGGGTTAATATCCAAAATATACAAAGAACTAATACAGATCAACAACAAAAAACCCAACAATCCAATTAGAAAATGGGCAAAAGATCTGAACAGAGATTTCTCCAAAGAAGATGTACAGATGGCCAACAGGCACATGAAAAGATGCTCAACATCATTAGCTATCAGGGAAATGCAAATCAAAACTACAGTGAGGTATCACCTCACTCCGGTCAGAATGGCTATAAATAACAAGACAGGAAACAACAAATGTTGGAGAGGATGTGGAGAGAAGGGAACCCTTGTTCACTGCTGGTGGGAGTGCAAACCGGTGCAGCCACTATGGAAAGCAGTATGGAGTATCCTCAGAAAATTAAGGATAGATCTACCATATGATCCAGCTATCCCACTGCTGGGTATTTATCCAAAGAACTTGAAAACACAAAGGCATAAAGATACTTGCACCCCTATGTTCATTGCAGCATTATACACAATAGCCAAGACATGTAAGCAACCTAGGTGCCCATTCAAGGGATGAATGGATAAAGAAGATGTGGTATTTATGCATGATGGACTAATACTCAGCCATAAGAAATGACGAAATCCGGCCATTTGTGACAACATGGATGGACCTTGAGGGTATTATGCTGAGTAAAATAAGTCAGAGGGAGAAAGTCAAATACCATATGATCTCACTCATAAGTAGAAGATAAAAACAACGACAAACAAACACATAGCATTGGAGATTGGATTGGTGGTTACCATAGGGGAAAGGGGGCAGGAGGGAGAGCAAAGGGGTGATTAAGCTCCCATGTGAGGGGATGGACTATAATTAGTTTTCGGGTGGTGAACATGATGTAATCTACACAGAATTCAAAATATATTATCATGTACATCCAAAAATAAACAAATAAATGAAAAAACAAAAAAATAAAAAAATAAATAAAAAACCACTTTCTTTGCTCATCCATAAGAAGCAACTCTTCATTCATTGAAGTTTCATCATGAGATTGCAGCATTCAGTCACATCTTCAGGCTCCACTTCTAATTCTACTTCTTTTGCTATTTCTGCCACATTTGCAGTTACTTCCTCCAATTGAGTTTTGGACCCCTCAAAGTCATCCATGAAGGTTGGAATCAGCTTCTTCCAAACTTCTGTTAGTGTTGATATTTTGATCTCCTGCTATGAATCACAAATGTTCTTAATGGCATCTAGAATGGTGAATCCTTTCCAGAAAATTTTCAGTTTGCTTTGCCCAGATTCATCAGAGGAGTCACTATCTATGGCAGCTGTAGACTTACAAAATGTATTCCTTGAATAATAAGACTTGAAAGTCTTAATTACTTCTCAGTCTGTGGGCTGCAGGATGGATGTTGTGTTAGCAGGGATGAAACAACATTCATCCTGTTGTATATCTCCATCAGAGCTCTTGGATGACCACGTACAGTGTCAATGAACAGTAATATTTTGAAAGGAATCTTTTTTTCTGAGCAGTAGGTCTCAGCAGTGGGCTTAAAATATTCAGTAAACCATGTTGTAAACAGATGTGCTATCATCCAGGCTTTGTTGCTCCGTTTATAGAGCACAGGCTGAGTAGATTTAGCATAATTCTGAAGGGTCCTAGGATTGTGAGAGTGGTGAATGAGCATTGGCTTCAACTTAAAGTCACCAGCTGTATTAGCTCCTAACAAGAGAGTCAGCCTGTCCTTTGAAGCTTTGAAGCCAGGCACTGACTTCTCTTCTCTAGCTATGAAAGTCCTAGATGGCACCCTCTTTCAATATAAGGCTATTTTGTCTACATTGAAAATTGGTTGTTTAGTGTATCCATCGTCATTAATTATCTTAGCTAGATCTTCTCGATAACTTGCTGCAGCGTCTACATCAGCACTTGTGACTTTATCTTGTACTTTTATGTCATGGAGATGGCTTCCTTCCTTAAACCTCATGAACCAACCTCTGCTAGCTTCAAACTTTTCTTCTGCAGCCTCGTGACCTCTCTCAGCCTTCACAGAATTGAAGGGAGTTAGGGCCTTGCTCTTGGTTAGGCTTTGGCTTAAGGGAACGTTGTGGCTGTTTGATCTTCCGTCCAGACCTCTAAAACTTTCTCCATATCAGCAATAAGGCTGTTTTGCTTTCTTATCATTTGTGTGTTCACTGGAGAAGCACTTTTCATTTCCTTCTAGAACTTTTCCTGGGCATTCACAACTTGGCTAACTGACACAAGAAGCCTAGCTTTTGGCCTATCTTGGCTTTCGACGACATGCCTTCCTCACTAAGCTTAATCATTTCTAGCTTTTGATTTAAAGTGAGAGACATGAGACTCTTTCTTTCACTTGAACACTTAGAGGTCATTGTAGGGTTATTAATTCAGTATTGTTGTTTCTCAGGGAAAAAGGAGGCCCAAGGAGAGGGAGAGAGATGGGGTAATGGCCAGTTGTTAGAGAAGTCAGAATACACAACATTTATCAATTAAGTTCACCATCTTATATGCGTGTGGTTTGTGGCACCCCAAAACAATTACAATAGTAACCTCAAAGATCACTGATTACCGATCATCATAATAAATATAACAATAATGAAAAAGTTTGAAATATTGTGAGAATTACAAAAATGGGAAGCAGAGACACAAAGTGAGCAAATGCTGTTGGAAAAATGGCACTGATAGACTTGCTTGATGCAGGGTTGCCACAAACCTTCAATTTGTAGAGAGGTAATATCTATGACGTGCAATGAAGCAAAGTGCAATAAAACAAGGTGTGCCTGTGCCTCCCAAAGACCCTACCACCATTCACCATCGCATTTGGCATTAGGACTTCAACATATGAATTTGGGGTGACACATTCAGTTTATAGCACACCTTTTGCCCTTAGTTGCATGTGGGGTCTTCCTACGACTTCCCTGGACATAAAGCATAAGAACTTGAATAAGATTTCAATTATATCCATTATTGGTCCCCAGGAGTAGAGGGTCTTGTGAATTTCAATTCTTATGAGTTTGTCCTCAAGGTAAAGTTATTTAATTGTGATTAAAATCTAAGCATCCAGAGAGGTCTGTGTTAAGCATTCCTCAGATTTACTGGGGATACCCTGACTAGACATTGGCAGGAGTAATTTTTTTAAACTGTCAGTCTGGAAGGATTTTACCATTTACTTTTTGATATAAACAGATTTTATCCGGCACTTAACAACAACTTGACCTATGTTTCGTGTGGTACAACAAAAAATTTCAGTGAAAAATAGAAACCAAGAGTGCTGGATTTAAAGCTAGAAATATTTAAGAGAGGGGGTGTTTACAGGTACTTCTTTCTGTTTACCATCTTAAAATGGATACAGTACCAATGAAGGTTCTAGGGTTTTATTTCATCCCACATTTAAAATGTTCTGAATAAACGCATGTGGTTTACTTTCGCAATGTTTATAGAGCACAGTTAAACAGCTTTCAATGTCTAGAGTTAACCTCCAAATATTACACGTTTTCTCAAAGTACAGCGTAGTCTCCTGAGCAGGGCTGGACAGTAGGTGCATTTATTCTATGCTTTTTTATTCGAAGCCAGTTCCATTAACTGTACTGAAACTCCAAGCCTTAGCTTGGTGATAGCTACTTGTGGTAAATGATATTTATTGTCCTCTCATCTTTCTATTTTGGGTGGAGGAAAGATACTGTTAGATACTTTGAAAGCCTTTCAGGAAAATCAGGAAGAAAGAGATTTCCTTTCCTTCTGGAAATGCGACACTTAGAAGGATGTAGGCTGTATTCCTTAGGCCAATGATCAGGCATGGCTAGCTGTAGACAGTGATGACTTTGCCGGGTCTGTGGTCTCTTGCTTATCTCAAGGCCTTGGGGAATAAGACCAGGGCTGAGGGCTGAGGGGACTGCTTCTCCAACCTTTCCTCAGAGTAGGAAGCAACTGTACCTTGACTGACTAGCTCTAAGACTGGAGGAGACCCTGCTTTTTCCTAGAGATGTGGAGACTTTCTTTACAGAACTAAAATTCCATTATAATATTCTCTAGTCAGAATCACAGAAAATCTTTTATTCAAGCCCTTCCTTGTTGATTAGGGACAGTTTCTCACCTTCCCGGTTCCTTTTAGCTTTGACCTTCCTTTGAAATATATAGGGACTCTGTTTTGACTTTAGAATTAGAAGGAAACGGAAACAGAGTAACAGAAGAACAAATTCCTAAATAATAGAGAAGAAACTTAAAAGCTAAATTTCAAACACTCTCCTGAGCTTTTAGGCTAGGGCCTTTTGGGACTGCCTGAACACATTTACCAGTCCACTTGCTGTAAACAAAGTCACCAGTGGGTATTTATGAATAGATCTGTTTCCTCCTCTTTTGCTATATCACCAGGCCATGAGAGCTCTCGTAGCTTAGTTTCTTAAAATCAATGCACAGAAACTAGTTCTCATAAAATCTATTAGAAAAAAATTAGAGAGCCCATGGCTGATTAAACTTCTCATTAGACTCATCTAAAGAATTTAGGTACATATAATTATACGTGTTAATTTTTATAAGGATTAGTGTTTACAGCATTGAATGAATGTTAACTGACTCAAGTGCAAAGCCAATCAGCCTTATAGGAAACTAAATGTTTCTTGGAGATTTTCAGATACACCTCAGTATCCTCTGCCTGATAATTTTTATTTAAATGCACATGTGATGGTTAATTTTATGTGTCAACTTAACTGGGCTGGGAGATTCCCAGACAGCTGGTAAAACATTATTTGTGGTGTGTCTGTGAGGATGTTTTCAGAAGAGATTAGCATTTCAATTGGTAGACTGACTAGAGAAGATAGGCCTCACCAATGTGGGTGGGCATCATCCAATCCATTGAGGGCCTGAATAAGACAAAAAGACAGAGGAAGGGTGAACGTGCTGCCTGCTTAAGCTGGACTATCTATCTTCTCCTGCCTTGGACGTTGGCACTTCCGGTCATCAGGCCTTCGGACATGGCCTGAATTATACCACTGGCTTTCCTGGTTCTTCAATTTGCAGACAGCAGATTGTGGGACTTCTCAGCTTCCATTACCATGTGAGACAATTCCTATAAATCTCTCTCTCTTTTTCTCTCTCTATATCTATATCAAGATATATATTAATACAGCATATACGATATAAATAAAATGACTGAATCTCAAACCCTCATCTTACTGATATCCACTGGTTTATTCTCATTCCTTTCTCCTGAAAAGGTGAAGTGTGGGAACAGTGAAGTAAGACACACTGTGATTGAGAATTTTAGATATTTTTTGTATGTTTATTGGAAATATATCCAATTGAAACAACCTAAAAGTTCAACACTAAGACGTTGGTTAAATAATATGCAATAGACATTATTAAAATGGTGTTGCAAGTAAATATTTCCTGATATAGAAATATCTTCATAATATATTGTTAAACTTAAAAAAACTCACTAAAAACAAAAAGCATATATATGATAACACTCATAAAGAGGTAAATGTATATGCATAAGAAAACTTCTAGGATAGCATTATTCTGTAGAAATATAATACAAGCCACATATGTCATTTAAAATTTTCTAGCAGCCACATTAAAACAAGTAAAAAGAAATAAGTGAAATTAATTTTAATAATGTATATTTGTCAATATAGCCAAGATATTATTAAATATTAACATAAAACAAAATATTAAGATAAGTAAAAATTATTAAAGAGCTATTTTACATATTTTTGTACTGTTTTTGAAATCCAGTGAATATTTTACCATTAGAGCACATTTCAACTTGGACTAGATATATTTCACTTGTTCAATGGCCTCATGTGGCTAGTGGCTACCATATTGAATAATGTAGAGCTAGAAGGAGGTACATCAAAATATTAATAGTGGTTATCTATAGGTGGTAGAATTATGAATTCATCTTTTTGCTTACTTATATTTTCTAGTTTTTTCAATAAACATCTATTATTTTAATAATAAGCTTAAAAACCTATGTTTATTTTAAAGTGTTTTGTAAAGGGACTTCAGATTTTGTGGTGCAACTCCCATTTGTTCATACCTCTAAGAAGTCCTCTATTAGAAGACGTAGTCTGTGCTTTCAAGGCAGCTGAAGTGTATTAACACAGACTCTTCTGTCAGTACTACAGGCAGTCAGGGGATTGTGTGTGTGTGTGTGTGTGTGTGTGTGTTTGCGCGCATGTGCATACGTGTGTGTGTGTGAATGGAGATGGTGTATGAAGGGCTTTCTGTGGATACTGGCGATCCCCACAGACATGGAGGTGTGGTGGCCTAGAGGCTTTCAGTGAGGATCCTTAACCTGAAGTGATAGTCCTCAGTCTCAGTCTATTCCCTTTTTTTCACCAGAGTGTCCTCACATTTGTTAGCCCAGGATGACCTATTGGACTAAACACAAAATCTGGGCTAGATAGTTCTTGGGTTGCGTTGTAGAGGTTAAGCATGAACATTTCAGAGCAGTTGGGGCCAGATTCCCATCAAAAGCAACCTCTTGAGAATTTGGAGTACTCAAGTATTAGCCAAGTTAGGGTCTAGTTCAATATTCTTCTGAAATGACACACTGGAATTATTTTGTCAGAGGGAGCTATGGAATGTACCCCACCATGTGATCGGAAAGCCCTGAACTATAAACAATGGAACTATTAGAATGCCAAATGGAGTCATATGGAAATCAGTGACACTTTACATGCTATCATCTTAGTGACCTCATAACAAACATTGTATTCATTAAAACTTTGCACTTGGGGTACCTTGACTTATGTCAATGATAGTCGAAAATACTGGACTAAATAATTTCTAATTTCTTTGGCTTTTATTAAAGTAAAGTTAATTGTGATAAACTCATTTGGTATTAATGCCAATGTCGTAAATACTTTATCAGATTTCTACCCACATTTCATTATTAATTTTTCAGGAGATTCCCAGATGTCTCTGGGATGGAATTAGGGTAGAAATGAACTGGTTCTCCAAGGGTATGATTAGAACAGTTTGAGCCAATCTGACAAAGCCTCATGTGCCTGTAAGTGTAAAGTCCTTGCCAAGCCACATGTGCACCAGACCACGGGAATTCCTTGGCATTATTTTCCCAAGCAGGAGGCTTGGGTGGCGGGGCACTCACCAGATCACTCAGTTGTTCTTCCTTTTTGTTTTAAAAATAGAACATTCTTACAAAACAAGCCTCATCCCTGGTTTTTAAACCATAAAATTCTGAAGCGGGGCTTTCAGGAAACCACTCTATTTTTGAGTGAAATGTCTCTAAGTCCCATCATCATATTCAACTGTTGCGCTCTCTGCAGAACACCTTGATGGTCCATTAGTAGAAGCATTTCACTGACTGAAAATGCTGATGTAGAATTAAGGAGAAAAGATGCCACCCCTCTTCTTTGTTTGGTTTGTAAGAATTAGTTGGTATTTTCCAGGGCTTTTTTTTTTGACTAGATGACACAGAACATAGAATCTACAACTGCTCTGTTCCCTGTTTCAGAGAGCAGACCATGTGAGGAAGAACACGCTTAATAATATTACTTGAAATGGAAAATTTAGTCCCCCTCTGTTCAAGTATAGTCACAGAGAGCTTATAACCTTTCAAGCCTTTCAACTTGGTAAAGATAATCCAGTGACCCTTGTTTACTAAAGATGATGGAAATACTCCCTATCAATTAGGGTAGGCCAATTGCTTTAACAAATAGACCTCAAAGTACATAATGGCTCAAATATAATACAAGTTCGTTTCTTACCCATATGTGCTGGGCAGGGGAATAGGTTGGCAGATTCCCTCCTCCACACAGTCATTCAGAAATCCAGCTTGATGGAGGCCTTACCAACTTCAGCATGTGGATGTCCCACGGTCCCCCAACTAGGGGAAAAGAGCAGAGAGAAAATGCATACGAGAGTTTTATGGACCGGATCTGGACATGGCATGTAACGTTTCCATTCACTTTTCATAGGTAAGGACTCACTTATTTGTTCTCACCTAACTGTAAGAAAGACTGTGAAATGTACTTCCTGGCTGGGCAATCGTTTTTCAAATGATCTCTACACTATGGATGTGGGCCATGAATTTTTAGTGGACAGTTAGCTATCTCTGTCTCATGTTCTGTCATTTTCCTTTCAAGAAAATTTATTTCATTTTCCCTCTCAAGCTTTAAGAAAACTTCATACAAATTTGTGTGGGCGTAGCTGGGTTCCGGGTCCTCTTCACTATAGGCATGTTCTAATACTGGTTTAGTTGTTTTTACCATTAATTACACTCATGAAAAAATAATGCATGTGCAAAGGCTTTGTAAACTACAAAGAATTATCCAGTTGTAATTATGACGGGTTTTAGCACTAGACCTGAAGTGTGATTTTTAAAGGTTTTCTTGCTGAGCTAAATCAGAAAATTGCAATTCCATTTACTAAATAATATTATATAATGACATGTAAAATACATATAGGTAAAGACATCAGTCCTCATTGTGCAGCTTGATGAATTTTCAGAAAATGAACATCAAGACCCATAGTACTAACAGCATCTAGACAACCCTCTCATGCCAATTCTTTTTTTTTTAATAGAGTTTATGATAGCTTACAACCTTGTGAAATTTCAGTTGTACATTATTTGTCAGTCATATTATGGGTGCACCACTTCACCCTTTGTGCCCACCCTCCACCCCCCTTTCCCCTGGTAGCCACTAATCTCTTCTCTTTGTCCATGTGTTTGTTTTTCTTCCACATATGAGTGGAGTCGCACAGAGTTTGCCTTTCTCTATATGGCTTATTTCATTTAACATAATACCCTCAAGCTCCATCCATGTTGTTGTGAATGGGACGATTTTATCCTGTTTTATGGCTGAATAGTATTCCATAGTATGTATATACCACACCTTCTTTATCTAATCATCAGTTGATGGGTGCTTCAGTTGCTTCTACATATTGGCTATTGTGAATAATGCTGCAATGAATACAGGGGTGCATGAGTTTCTTTGAATTGCTGATTTTAAGTTCTTTGAATAGATATCCAGTAGTGGGATGGCTGGGTCATATGGTATTTCTATTTTTAATTTTTTTTTATTGTGGTCATAATAGCTTATAACATAGTGAGATTTAAGTTGTACATTATTGCTTGTCATATACCATATAAGTATGCCCCTTCACCTCTTGTGCCCATCCTCCACCCCTCTTCCCCTGGTAACCACTAATTTATTCTCTTTGTCCATAAGTTGGTTTATCTTCCACATATAAGTGAAATCATATGGTGTTTGTCTTTCTCTGTCTGGCTTATTTTGCTTAATAAGATGCCCTCAAACTTCATCCATGTGGTTGCAAAAGGGGCGATTTCCTCTTTTTTATGGCTGAGTAGTATTCCATTGTGTATATATACCACATCTTCTTTATCCAATCATCCATCGATGGGCACTTAGGTTGCTTCCATGTCTTGGTTATTGTGAATAATGCTGCAATGAACGTAGGGGTACATAAGTCTCTTTGAATTGTTGATTTCCAGTTCTTTGGGTAAATACCTAGTAGTGAGATAGCTTGGTCATATGGTATTTCTATTTTTAATTTTTTGAGAAATCTCCTTACTGTTTTCCATAGTGACTGCACCAGTTTGCATTCCCACCAGCAGTGTATGAAGGTTTGTTTTTCTCCACAACCTCTCCAATATTTGTTAATTTTTGTCTTGGTTATTTTAGCCATTCTAAGGGGTGTAAGGGACTATCTTAGTGTAGTTTTGATTTGCATTTCCCTGATGATCAGTGATGATGAGCATCTTTTCATGTGCCTATTGGCTGTCTGTATATCTTTGGAGAAATGTCTGTTCATCTCCTTTGCCCATTTTTTGATAGGGTTGTTTGATTTTTTTGTTGTTGAGTTGTGTGAGTTCTTTATATATTATGGAGATTAACCTTTTGTTAGATATATGATTTGCAAATATTTTTTCCCAGTTGGTGGATTGTGTTTTTGTTTCAATCCTGTTTTCCCTTGCCTCATAGAAGCTTTTTAGACTGATAAAGTTCCATTTGTTTATTCTTTCTATTGTTCCCCTTGTCTGAGAAGACATCTCATGCCAATTCTTAATCAATATACCCCCCCCCCCTTCCCCAGAGATCACTTAAAGTTTAAATAAATGGAATTACACTGTGTGGATTTTTTTTTTTCTGTGAGATTAGTTTATATTGTTGTGTGTGGCAGTAATTTGTTCATTTTTATTACTGTATAGGATTCCACTGTATGAATATACCACAATATATTTATCTATTTTACTCTTCAAGGGCATTTTGATTGTTTCAGTTTTGTGCTATTGTGAATAACACTGCTGTGAACATTTTTGTACATGTTCTTTTGTCTGCATATGTACACATTTGTGTTCAGTATTTACCTAAGAATGAACTTTCTGTCTCACTGAGTAGGCATATATTCTCTTTCAATAAATTACAGCTAAACAGTTTTTTCAAGTGGCTGTAACAACTCACTTTCCCAGTAGCAGTGTATTAGAGTTCCACTTCTCCACATCCCAGCCAACACATTACTGTTAATCTTCTTACTTTTAGTCATTCTGATGTATATGTAGTGGTTTCAGATTTTCCCGAAGATTAATGAACTTGAGAGCCGTTTCAGATTTAGTCATCTGGGTATCCTCTTTTATGAAATGCCTGTTCATGACTTTTGTCAATTAAAAGAAAAAGAGTTATTGGTCTTTCTTATTACTTTGTAGGAATGTTTCATCTACTCTGGATACGAGTCCTTTGTCAGATCTCCATTGCACATATCTTTTTCCATTCTGTGGCTTACCTTTTCATTCTTTTAATGATGTTTTTGAATGTACAAAAGTTACTAGTTTCACCATCGTTTTCTTTAAGGATAATGCTTTTTTTGTGTAATGTTTAAGGAAGCTTTTCCTACTCTAAGAATATATAGATAGTATACTTTTTTCTAGGACTTTTTTTGTACCATGTTTCATATATGTATATGTATATATAAATATATATAATCCAGTTGAAATTGAGGTTTTATTATGGTATGAAGAAAGGTCAAAATTAATGTATTTTCAGTCAACTGGATATCTAGTTGACCTAGCATTATATATTGAAAAAACCCTTCTTTCACCACTTATAATAGTGCATTGGTGTCTTGCCTAGATTCCCATTTACCAAGCCAGTGCACCCATAGCCTCAGATGCTGTGTGTCAACTGCTAACAGTTCACAGCTTCCTACCATCTTCAGAGAATTGCTCATCTTCTAATGGGAACCATCTCCTCTGGGCAGTTACGTTCCCCTTGGGGATGTTCTTCAGCCAGTGAATGACTAATGTGGGGGACTTCCTTGCCTCAAGAAGGATCAACCTGTGGTGTGGTTTATGCTTCTGAGCCTTCTCCTGTAGATTAAGCTATAGCTAGCTTTTACCCAGGACTACATCCTTGCTTAGCTCTTTCTGCTTTCCAATTCTGCTTGACTCTTTCCCTATATAGAATTTTTTTCCTGGAGAGCACTCTTTGGGTTTGTATATTACAAATCCTGTCTCAGGCTTTTCTTCTAGGGAACTCAACCTAATACGGTCTTTTCCAGAAGTGCTCCTAGGAAGCACACCTTAAGCTTGGGATTCCAGGTTGGGTCACTTTCTGGCAGTATAACAGAATATCTTGTCATCAGATTTGGTAGTCTGTTATGATATGCAATAGAAGTACAGTTTCTTAGATTTTTCACCCATGGTGAGCTGGGATGGATATAGTGGAAGAATTTGCACCAGTTTGTACAATATCTCTGGCATTTGGAAGGTAGCAGAGAAAGAATAATTACAAGGACTGTGAAATTGGGTGGCTATTGTTGACTGCTGATGAAAATAGAAAATCATAGGCTCGGGGCAGTCACTCACCAATTTAAAGCAAAGTGTGAGAGTTAGGGATCATTGTAGACAGCTTCAGAGTGACCTCATTTTCTACTAATGGAGGAGAGAGAGGTATGAAGATCAGACACAGGACCTAATTTTTAAGAGTGGAAAGGCTGAATTCTCAGCCTAGCTAAGATAAGGCCCTGATAGAGAAGGAGTGAGACTCTAAGACCTGATGTGAGGTGATCTTGATAGATGGACTTGAGCACGGAGATTCCCTTGTGCTTTCAGGTTTCAGAAGTAGCATCGACTCTCCATTGTTGGATGGAGTCTCTCTTTCTTGAAGACTATGAGGCAGGTAGCAATGTTTTGTTGGTTCTCCTCAGGATCTGCCCTCAGTTTACCTCCTGACTGCTGGACCAATACTAGGATTAAATTTCATCATGAACCAGCTGGGCATGTGCAGTGAAAACTAATGGAGGCAGTGATTTTATGTTAAAAGGCCATCAGGACCTAACTATTATAGTCTGATAGGAATTAGGAGAGTATTCCTGGGAGTAGATCCTGAGGATATTGGATCAAGGCTGGAGGAGTAATATACGGAGGAGTATAAAGCACAGTTTTTCGACATAAGGCTACTATATCCTGTGATATAGAATTTAACATATAAATTCTAACATATTACACATCCAGGTATCCTAGATACCTGGGAGATAATTCTAGTAAACTGCTGGATTGCTCTTGGAACCTTTTGGTCCCACATTAAAAGTGGAATAGACAGTGGAGGAAGGGGTCAAAAAGTTCAGAGACTCTATACTCGCAAACTTGGTAATGTAGCTGAAATTGACCAATTTCTTAAAAGACACAGTCTACTAAAAACTTACACAGGGAAAAATAGCTAATCTGAATAGGTCTATATCTAATAAATAAATTGAATTGATAATTAATAACTTTACAAAAGAGAAAGCACCAGACCTAGATGATTTTGCTATCAAATATTTAAGGAAGAAATGACACCAATTCTCTACAATCTCTTCCAGAAAACAGGAGCAGAGAGAACACTTCTTAACTCATTCTATGAGGCCAGCATTACCTAATTCCAAAACCAGGCAAAGACATTATAAGAAAAGAAAGCTATAGGCCAGTATCTTTCATGAGCAGAGAAGCAAAAATTCACAACAAAATATTAGCAAATAGAATTAAAAAGTTTTACACCACAATGAAGTGGTATTTATTCCAGGTATGCCAAGCTGGTTCAGCATTTGGAAATCAATTAATGTAATCTATCACTTCAACAGGCTAAAGAAGAAAAATTATGTGATCATATTAATGGATGCAGAAAAGTCATTTGACAAAATCAACACCCATTTATGATAAAAACTCTCAGCAAACTAGAAATAGAGGGAAACTCCCTCAACTTGATAAAGAACATCTACAAAAAACCTACAGCTAATACTTAATGATGAGAAACTAGATACTTTTCTCCTAAGATTGGGAACAAGGCAAGGTTGTCCCCCTCTCACTCTTATTTGATATTGTACTGGAAGTCCTAGCTAGTACAATAAGGCAATATGTAAATAATAAAGAAACAAACAAATGAATGAATAAATGATTTACATATTGAGAGGGAAGAAATAAAACTATCTTTGCTCACAGTTGATGTGATAGTCTATGCAGAAAATTCCAAAGAATTGATAACAAATACTCTTGGAACTAACAAGTGATTAAAGCAATGTTGTAGAATACAAGGTAAATATACAAGAATCAATTGCTTTCCTATATGTCAACAATGAACAATTGGAACTTGAAATTACAAACACAACAGCATTTACATGATAACAAAAAATTTAATATTTAGATATCAATCTAACAAAATACATACAAGACCTATAGGAGGAAAACTGCAAAGCTCTGATGAAAGAAATCTAAGAAAATCTAAGTAAATGTAAATATAGTCCATGTTCATTGATAGGAAGACTCAATATTGTTAAGGCGTTAGTTCTTCCAAACTTGATCTATAGCTTCAATGCAATCACAATCAAGATCTCAGCAAGTTATTTTGTGGATACTGAAAAACTGATTATAAGTTTATATGGAAAGGCAAAAGACCCAGAATTGCCAACACAATGTTGAAGAAGAACAAAGTCTCAAGACTGACACTACCTGACTTAAAAACTTACAATAAATCTACAGTAATTAAGACAGTGTGGTTTTAGCAAAAGAATAGACAAATAGATCGACAGAAGGGAATAGAGACCTCAGAAATAGACTCCCGAAATTATAACCAACTGATCTTTCGTGAAGGATCAAATGCAATTCAAAGGAGAAAGGATAGTTTTTTCAACAAATGGTGCTGGAACAACTGGACATCCACATGCAAAATGAATCTAGGCACAGACCTTTCACAAAAATTAACTCAAAATAGATCATAGATCTAAATGTAAAATGCAAAACTATAAACTTTTGGAGGATAACGTAGGAGAAAAGCTAAGTGACCTTGGATTTGGCGATGCCTTCTTAGATATATAACCAAAAGCATGATATGTGAGAGAAAAAATTGGTAAGTTGGACTACACCAAAACTAAAAACTTCCCTGTGAAAGACACTGTTAAGAGGGTTTGGCCCCGTGGCCGAGTGGTTAAGTTCGCGCGCTCCGCTGCAGGCGGCCCAGTGTTTCGTCGGTTCGAATCCTGGGCGCGGACATGGCACTGCTCGTCAGACCACGCTGAGGCAGCGTCCCACATGCCACAACTAGAGGAACCCACAATGAAGAATACACAACTATGTACCGGGGCGCTTTGGGGAGAAAAAGGAAAAAATAAAATCTTTAAAAAAAAAAAAAAAAAAAGAAAGACACTGTTAAGAGAATGAAAAGACAAGCCACAGACTGTGAGACAATATTTTCAGAACACATATCTGAAAAAAGACTTGTATCCAAAATATACAAAGAACACTTAAAACTCAACAATAAGAAAACAAACAACTTAATTTAAAAATGGTCCAAGGATCTGAAAGCTCCCTCACCAAAGAAAATATGCAAATGGAAAATAAGCATATGAAAAGATGCTCAACGTCATATGTCATTGGCGAATTGCAAATTAAAGCAACCATGAGATACCACTATGCTACTAGATAGGTATTAAAAGGGTAAGAATCCAAAACCCTGACAACACCAATCTCTGGCAAGGATGTAGAGGAACAGGAACTCCTACTCATTGCTGATGAGAATAAAAAATGGTAGAGCCACTTGGAAGACAGTTTGATAGTTTTTTACAAAACTAAACATAATCTTGCCATATGATCCGGCTACTGCACTCCTAGATATTTACCCAAGTGAGTTGAAAACTTATGTCCACACAAAAACCTGCCCATACGTGTTTATAGCAGTTTTATTCATAAAAAACTGAAAGGCATCTACTATTCATCTGTTCGGTAGGCGAATAGATGAACAAACCGTGGTGCAGCATACCTGTTCAGTGATAAGAGGAATGAGCTATCAAGCTATGAAAGGACATGGGTGCATCTTAAATGCACAGTCCTCAGTGAAACAAGCCAGTCTGAAAAGGCTGCATACTGTGTGGTTTGAATTATATGACATTCTGACAAATTTATTCTAAAAAAAGGTTTTTAAAATAAAGCACTGTAATCTCCTTGGTTAGAATTTTTTTAGTGACATTTTAATGTTGAATAAATCAAATCCCTAGTCTCCAGAAGGTGAAAATGTTAATGGACTAAACACTCCGATTAAAAGGCAGAGATTACCAGAATGAATTAGAAGAGCAAGCTCTTTCTTCTAGAGACTCACACACTTTAAATATAAATACTAGGTAAGTTGGGAAAGTAAGTGGATAGAAAATGATATGACATGTAAAGAGTGAAAAGAAGGAGGCGTGAATGACTATATTAATATTAAAAAAATATACTTTGAAACAAGGAATATAACCAGTCTAACTAGTATAATTAACTAGTACTTTCAGTATGATGTTGAATAGGAGTGCAGAAAGAGGACATCTTTACCCTGTTCCTGATCTGAAGAAGAAAGCATCCAGTTTCTCACAAGTAAGTATAATGTTATCTTTAGTTTTTTTGTAGATTTTTTTTAATCAAGCTGAGGAAGTTCCTCCTTTATTTCTGGTTTTCTGAGGGTTTTTATTATGGAGTTTGTCATATGCTTTTTGTGGACAATTGATATGATCATATGATTTTTCAGGTTTAACCTATTTTTTTTTTTTTTTGAGGAAGATTAGTCCCGAGCTAACATCTGCTGCCAATCCTCCTCTTTTTGCTGAGGAAGACTGGCCCTGAGCTAATATCCATGTGCATCTTCCTCCACTTTATATGTGCCATGTCCGCACCTGAGATCTGAACTTGTGACCCCTGGGCTGCCAAAGCGGAATGTGCACTGGGCCAGCCCCAGCTTTAAACTCTTGATGTGGTGGTAGGTTGATTTCTCTTTTTTTTGAGCGTTGAATCAGCCTTGCGTACCTGAAATAAATCCCATTTGATTGTGTCATACAATTCTTTTTATATATTGTTAGATTTGATTTGCTAGTACTTTGTTAAGGATTTTTATATCTATGCTCATTAGAGATATTGGTCTGTGACTTTCCTTTCTTCTAAGATCTTTAGTTTTGGTAGTAGGGTAATACTGGCATTATAGAATGAGTTAGGAAGTGTTCCCTCTTGCCTCTACTTTTTGAAAGTAATTGTGGAGAATTGGTAGCATTTCTTCCTTAAATGTTCGGTAGAATTCACCAGTAAAACATCTTAGCCTGAGGTGTTTTCTTTTTTTGGAAGTTTATTAATTATTGATTTCAATTTAGTAGTTATGGGGATGTTCAGCTTACCTATTTCTCCTTGTGTGAGTTTTGGTAGTTTGTGTCTTTCAAGGAATTGGCCAATTTCATCTAAGTTATCAAATTTATGGGCACGGAGTTGTTTGTAGTATTTCTTTATTACCCTTTTATTATCCATGGGATTAGTAATGATGACCCCTACTTCATTTCTGATATTGGTTATTTGTGACTTCTTGCTGTTTCTCTTTGTTAGCCTGTCTATAGGTTTGTCAATTTTATTGATCTTTTCAAAGAACCAGCTTTTGGTTTCCCTAATTTTCTCTATTATTTTCTTGTTTTCAATTTCATTAACTTATGCTCTAATTTTTATTACTTCTTTTCTTTTGCTTGATTTAAGCTTAAATTGTTCTGTCCCTACTTTCTTAAGGAGGTGCTTAAACTATTGATTTTAGATCTTTTTTCTTTTTACAGCATTTAACACTCTAGATTTCTTTCTGAGCACTGCTGTTATTATATCCTACACATTTTGAAAAGCTGTATTTTTATTTCCATTTAGTTCAATATTTTTAATTTCTCTTGAGATACCTTCTTTAAGCCACATCTTATTTAGAAGTATATTGTCCAGTTTCCAAATATTTGGATATTTTCCAGCTCTCTTTCTGTTGTTGATTTCTACTTTATCCACTGTAGTCTGAGAACATACTTTGTATGATTTTTATTCTTTTTAACATGTTAAGGTGAATTTAATGGCCCAGGATGTGGTCTGTCTTGGTGAACAGTTGCATGTGAGCTTGAAAAGAATGTGTTTTGCTCTCGTTGGATGGAGTATTCTGTAAATGTCAATTAGATCCAGCTGATTGAGTGCTGTTGCGTTCGACCATGTCCTTACTGATTTTCTGCCTGCTTGATTATATCAGTTACTGAAAGAGATGCATTAAAGTCCCTAACTATAATAGTGGATTTGTTGATTTCTCCTTGCTGCTCTATCAGTTTTTGCTGCTTTGTTTTTGACACTTTGTTGTTACAAACTGTTTCGTAACTGTTAGGTCTTCTTGGAGAATGGACTTCTTTTTATCATGTAATGTCCATCTTTATCCCTGATAATTTTTCTTGTTCTGAAATCAACTTTGTCTGAAGTTAACATAGCTATTCCAGCTTCCTTTGGTTAGTCTTAGTGCGGTATATCTTTCTCCATCCCTTTACTTTTCAGCTCTCTGAGTCTTTGTATTTGTAGTGCGTTTTATGTGACAACGTATAGTTGGGTCTTATTATTTTCTTAAATGTGCTTTGGCAATTGTAGTCTTTTAATCAATGTATTGATGCCATTCACATTTAAACTGATGGTTGATACAGGTGAATAAATATCTACTATTTGTAACTGTTTTCTATTTATTGCATTTGTTTTTTGTTTTCCTCTCCTTCTGATTTAAATTGATCATTTATATAATTCTCTTTTATCTTCTCTCCTAGCAAATTAATTATACTTAAAAAAAAATTTTAGTTGTTGGCCTAGAGTTTACAATATATATATTTTTTGCTAATCTAAATCCACCTTCAAAGAAATTGTGTAGGGCAGGTACCTTATAACTATTCCCAATTCCTCTCTCCAGTCCCCTCTAACACTGTGATCATGTATTAAGCTTGTGGATGTGCTATAATCACCTGATAGATTGTTACTATTATTAAAGTTATCTTTTAGATTAATTAAGAATAAGAAAAATAACAGATTTATTTAACTTTCACCATTCCTTTGCGGATGCTCTTCTTTTCCTTATGGAGATCCAGCTTTCTGACCTATATAATTTTCCTTCTGCTTGAAGAACTACTTTAAATATTTCTTTCAAGAGGTCTAGCATTTCTTTTTTATTATTTCTTAGATTTTCCATCTTTTTGCTTACATTATCCATTTCTTCTTGCGTGTTGTCTTATTTTCCACTTAGAGCCCTTACATGTTACTCATAGTTATTTTAAATTCCTTGTTTGGTAATTCCAAAATCTGTGTCATATCTGAATTTGGTTCTGATGCTTGGTTTGTCTTTATAGACTGTGGTTTTTCTCATGTTTGAGCATGACTTGTAGTTTTATTCTTGAAATGTAGACCTGATGCATTGGGTAATAGGAACTGAGGCTTTTAGTGTGAGGTTTTACGTTAATCTGGCTAGGAGTTGGGTCATGTTTGCTGTAATTCTAAGTGCCAGAAGCTTCAAATTCCCCTAATGTCTTTGATTTTGTCTCCCCTGTCGTCTTTAGGGTTCCCGAAGAACTTCTTTTAGACTGCTCAGATAGAGTCTGAACCTTGCGGCTCTTTCAGCTGAATCCATTGTTATATTGGAGCCTGTTGGGGTGGTGGTAAGGTGTGAGGGAGAAGTACCATTTTATAATCTTACAACTAAAATGAAATCTCATTGCTTTAGTGCGTCTGTATCTCAGGGCTGTGACCTCTACATGTTCTTCTCCAGTAGTATAACTCCATCAGAATTCCCTTCCCTCACTGCAGCATCTATTTCCTTGAAGCTATGACCTGTATTGACTGTGGGTTTTTTTTCCACGTTAGGGGAGATAGGCAGGCTAGAAGACACTGTACTAGGAGGAGTGTCGTTCCCCCAGATGGGATAAGGTTCTGGGCAAGTCTTTTCCCAAGGGAGTAGACCTTTGTTGTAGAGAAGACTCTGAGCATATTTCACAATGATTAATCTTCCTCCATCTCCACCTTCCAGAGCCATGAGAGAATCTCTTTGGGATCCTCACTGTAATAACCTGCTGGGGTTCCTGGAGGTAATGCCCTTGAAAGTTTGGAGGCACCTGTAAGAATGAGGCTTTCAGGAGACTCTTACTCTTTCGGTAGTCCGCACTCAGCCTCCAGCAATTTCCATTAAAGTGTTCCTACCAGTTTATGGCTCCAGTGGCTTCTGCTCCAGGTAGTTATATCTCAGCTGTGAGTCTCAGGATTCTTCTGTCTCTCCAGATTTTGGGGTGGTAGTGGTTTGCCCTGCAACTTTAGTTCTTGGATAGTTCCAAGAAAAGTCATGGATTTTCAAGTTGTCCAGCTTTTTCTTGTTATAATGGCAGAAGTGTTAACTTTCAAACTCTTTATATGTTGGAGCTGAAACTGTAAGTTGTTCAATGACTTTTAGTATAATTATTGATATGATTGAATTTCTCTCTACTAGTTTATTGTTTTATGTTTGGCCCTCTGGTTTTTTTTTTAATAGATTTTATTTTTTAGAGGAGTTTTAGGTTCACAGCAAAACTGAGCAGAAGGTACAGAGATTTCTCTTATGTCTCCTGTCCTCAGGCCAGCATAGACTCCCCCATTACCAACATTCCCGACCAGAGTGGTACGTTTGTTATAACTGATGAACCTACATGGACATGTCATTACCACCCAAAGTTCATAGCTTACATTAAAGTTCACTCTTGGTGACAAATGTATAATGACATGTATCCAGCATTTACAGCATCATACAGAATAGCTTAACTGCCCTAAAAATCATCTGTGTATCAGCTCTCTGTTTTTTGTTTTTCAGTCCCCTCCCCCCCTTTTTTTTTTACCTTCAATTGGGTTACTTAAATATTTTTAGAGTTCTATTTTTAATTTATTATATTGGCTTTTAGCTGTATTTTTCATTTTTTGTGGTTGTTGCAGGGGATTACAATATACATTCCTTATTTTTTTTTTTTTATTATTTTCTTTGTTTTAGTATCATGCAATTTCAGGTAATCATGTAGATCCGTTGCAATAATATAGATCCATTTACTGTCCCTTCAGGTCTGTTGACAATTGATTCTTTTAGTGGTCTTTCTTCTGAAAATGTCTTTATTTCACTTTCATTTGTGAAGGATACTTTGCTACATATAGAATTTTTTGTTCGGAGTTGTTTTGCTTCCATTATTTCAAAGATCTTCTTCTGTTGTCTTCTGTGTTCCACACTTTTGGATGAGAAGTCAGGATAATCTGTGAGTTTTCTAAGGCTGCTTTCAATATTTTTGCCTTATATTTAAGTTTCAGCACTTTGACTCTGATGTGCTGGCTCTTGCTTTTCTTTACATTTGTCTTATTAGAATCATCTGGTTTCTTAAATCTCACCAAATTTGAGAAGTTTTCAACTATTATTTTTTTCAAATATTTTTTCTGCCTCATTTTCTTTCTCCTTTCTTTCTTCTGCTTCTATTGATATGATCATGTGGTTTTTGTTCTCTACTTTGCTGATGTGATGGATTACATTCATTGATTTCAAATGTTGAACCAACTTTGCATACCTGGGATAAATATCACCTGGTTATTGTGTAGATTTCTTCAAGTTCACTATCTTCAATTTCACTAGCACTGTTCTCTGTCATCTTTATTCTGTTATTAAGCCAGTCCTGTGTATTTTTATTTTAGATATTGTATTTTTCAGTTCTAGAATTTCTATTTTGTTCCTTTTTATAGTTTCTATTTTTCCCCTGAGATTTTTTGTCCTTTCATTTATTTGGAGTGTATTTTCCTTTAATTACAGAGCATTGTTTAAATAGTGGCTTTATATTACTTGTTTGATAATTCCAACATCTGGTTCAACTCAGTGTTGGCTTCTGTTTATTGTCTTCTCCCTTGAGAATGGGTCAGATTTCCCTAGTTCTTCATATATCAAGTAATTTTGGATTATATCCTGGATACTGTGAATGTTATATTGTGTATACTCTGAATTCGGTTATATTTCTCTGGAGATTATTCATGTTTCCGTGTTACCAGGCAATTTACTTGGTTAGATGCAGACTGTGCACTTTGTCTTTCCTGTGGTATGTGGCAGGTTAAATATAACTTTTACTCTTTTAGCTTTAGCTGCAAGTTGCTTTGAGTCTGCCACGCATAGCTCAGTGGTCAGCCAAAGACTTGGGCAAAGTTTATACAGAGAATTTGGAGTACCCTTTCTCTCAGTCTCTTCTTTCCAGGATTTCCCCTGCACTTTCCAGTGGCTTTGGTTGCTTTGGCTCTGTCCTCTAGTTCTTCAGACAAGAAAGATAGAGGGTTTTCTAACAAAGTTTTAGCCACACTGTGACTTGCCGTGAGAGCAACCTGCTCTCAGATTAAAACCACAAAGATAGAAGACTCACTCTGCAGTGTTCTTCTCTTCCAAATTCCAGCACCCCTCCAATGTCTGCTTGGTCTTGTTAACTCTGTAGAGCCTTGAGGTAGCTGTCTTTTGTGTTTGTCCAGAATTTATGTTATTTTCAGGTAGTTTTGTATGTTAGGGATGTATTCCACTATACTGGAAACAACGCTTTCAACCTCCTGCTTCCTCTGCAAGAGTCTTTAGTCTGTGTCACGGCCCAATGACTTCCAAAGAAAACAATGCTTAGTTTCTGAAATTCCATTGCCTCACCAATAAAATGGAGTCCTAAGTGAATTGAGACATGTAAAATGTTAGGCAGCAAAAAAATATTGATTTTATTTTCCCCATATCTCCTTCTGTTCTTTCATAGAGAGGTTCAATCACTAACCCTGGATTGTCCACGTTGAAAGGCCAGCCTGAAACCATAATTCCTGGCAGCATTTCTACAGAGTAGAAGCTCTAACTCTTTTGATTTTGCCCTATTTAGATAAGACCTGTCCCAACACCCTCAGGTAGCAGGAATAGGACAGGAGTAAATTGGTAAAGCCAATGGCTTAAAATTGAACAGGGAGCATCTCTTTTCTTATAAATCCTTTGGCTGTTTCCAACACTCTCCCAATATGGGGCAAGTTTGATAGGTCATCCCTTCTACCAGGACTTCTGCATGTTGCTGTGCCCCCTTTTCTTCAGTTTTTCTCTAACTAGTTCACTGACCTTCCAAAAGTATTATTCATTTCGTATGCAGAGGGTTTTAGTTATAATCTTGTCTCATTCCCAATTAATACTCTGAAAGCTCTTTTTTTCACAAATAAAATGATCATCAATTATTGGCTTAATCGAACATAGCTCTCTCCCAAAGAATACTGTGACAAACTCTTAAGCAAGGATTTTTGTTGCTGTTGATTGTTTGTTTGTTTTTTAAAATGCCCGTCACATTCATTTTACAAAGGAACAGAAATGATGTATACAGCCTCACAAGATCTTATTTGCAATTCTGAAATCCAAAAAGCTCTAAAAACTGGAATTTTTTCTGCAAGTTTGGTGCAGTTTCATTTGGCTGCAGATCCTAACTGCAACTAATGTGAGGCTTTTCATAGTCTTTCATTATGAATTTAGTGTAAGCATTCATACATGCTGCTACAAAGATGTTGATGTGCTTGATTATGGGGTGCTGCTCCAGATTCCAGCACTGGTGTTTCATAATATAGGGCGTTATATACTGTATTACCTATCTAAAATTTGAAAAGTTCTGAATTCTAGAAAACATTTCATCCTAAAAGTTTTGGATGAGGGATTGCAGACCTGTATTATGAAAAAATGCTCTGGAACGTATTCGTGTCTTCTACTTTATATTGCAAAATTATATTCCATAAAAACAATTATTTACAGATGTATTTACTATTGATGTAAGTAAACAACTCACAAATCAAACATAATGAAACCAAACTAACATTAATTCACATTTAAATGGCAAGAAAAGCAACAGTTGAAAAACCACAACCTACTCGGCAACAGCATATGCTGATTGCCCAAAATGCAGAAATTCTAACTTTTTGCACATCTGCACGCGTAGTACAAACCCTTCAACATTTCCAAAAATTGAATGATAGCCAGACTCAATAGAAAAAACATCCTCAGAAAGCAATAAGCATGAGCTAATGTTAACTATGAATATAAAATTTCAGTGGCCTTTAATTAGTCATTTTACTCGTTCAGGGTAATTCCCCCTGTAAGATATGTAAAAAATGGAAGTCAAAAGAATTTAGCTTCTCACCGTTGATACAGGATTTTCATTTTTGTGGTTGATTCTTGACTCATTAGGATTATCTGGTAGGCCGGGAACCACACTGTAAAAGTCACTGATCTAGAATCACAGTTGTCCTGTTGGAGGGGTGGTGGTATTGGATGATGGAATTGAGCAAGGATGCTAAGAATAGATTTTTCCAACATAGTGCAGTCGTTATAAACATCAGAGCAGGTGTGAACAAGGAAATGTCCACTTTGTGGACATTCATAGAATTAACATTAACAAAATATAAGGGAAATACTCTCTGTAATTGTGCTTTGATGCAGTTCACAAGACCCACAAAATCACCCCACTTAACCACTATTTTGTCACAATTACATTTGGTCACTTTAAAATGGTGCAAGAAGGTAAGTTACATTGCAACAACAAGTACAGGTCAGAACTCTTGAGTTGTTTTGACTAAATGGACTCATGATTAGAACTTTGTAACTTTATTCTGTAAAATAAGCCTAATGGTTTTTTTTTTTTTTTTGAGGAAGTTTAGCCCTGAGCTAACATCTGCCGCCAATCCTCCTCTTTTTGCTGAGGAAGACTGGCCCTGAGCTAACATCCTTGCCCATCTTCCTCTACTTTATATGTGGGATGCCTGCCGCAGCATGGCTTCACAAGTGGTGTGTAGGTCCCACACCTGGGATCCGGACCGGTGAACCCCAGGTTGCCAAAAGGGAGCATGTAAATGTAACCCGTGCTTAACCGCTGAGCCACTGGGCCAGTCCTAAGCCTAATGGGTTTTTGATTTTGAGGATTAGGAAGGAAAGAATTTTAATCCAAATGAAATTTTCAGTGAAATTGTACAATTACCACTTAAACCTCTGAGACTGAAATTGTATTGACCCAACTTTGGAGCTCTGACTTAAATCACGATCGCTCCTGGTTAGATATATGTATTTTTTATTTTTCTTGGTTTTCTTTTTCATTTTCTTGGTTTAAAGAGCTGTGTAAGGCTTGGTCTTTCATCATGTTCCTGGTTGTTCTGTAGAGTTTCTTTCCTCAGATATTTATGTTGGCTGCCTCTATTTTATTCAATAGGCCTTAGTTGAAATGTCACCATCACTTTCCTTCTGATGCTGCCTTTATTTCCTTTTCATCACAACACGTTCTTCATAACATTTACAACTGTGTTAAATGTTTATTTCCAGTCTCTCCTCATACCTTGCCCCATGTAGGCTCCAAGAGGGCAGCGACCTCATGTTACTCTCTACTGAACTGCTAGTCCAAGAACAATGCCTAACATAGAACAGGTGCTTAATAAATATTTGTTGAATAAATGAGTGAAACAGATCAAAGTGCAGGAAAATTACAAGTATTTGCAATGAGTGAAAATACCAGATCCACTGTCAGTTAACTATGCTTTGGATATTTCAAACGTCCAATATACAGTTATAATGTGAAGTGTTTAGATTTTAGCTTAAAGACTTTAAAACTGGGAGTGAGTAATGAGAGTACTGCCTTCAAACAATATCTCAAAAATTGCTGTGATTCTTTAAAATGCGTACCTCTAACAGGACACACCTAAAAATGGCAGTTTGTGCATTAGCATGGCATTCAGAGACACAAAGCTTAGTGATTCCCAAGGCTGGCAAAGTCTTTATTCCTTCCTTCCTTTTTCTGATTCCCTCACCACAGAATGCTGGACAAAGTTGAACTGTGTTCCTGGTGAGTCCAGCCAGGGCTGGGCTGATGTACTGTGGGTTAGGACGAGTCATGCCAAAATCAAGAAGTAGCCTATTTTTGAGTTTAAAGGATAAATTTGAGCTTCAAAGAATAAAAAGGGTGGTATATTGGGTAAACAATGGAATTGAGTAGGAAATAAAACCAAGGGCAGGAATAGAGTAAGGTGGTCTAAGAAAATTGATGAGAGAGTCCGTGACTCGGTGTTTTTGCCCACTAAACTATATGATGCATGAGGAGAGTGACTTGGCATTAAGGAACAGATCTGAATAAAGCGTATGGATGGATATATTGGAAAGAACACTAAACGTGTCCTCTAGCCCTTAAGATATACAGTTTGAGAAATTGCTCTAACTTCGTTGCATATCAGTTTCCACATCCATAATAGGCAAATATATAGCTTTAAAGTGTGTGTGTGAAAAGTAAGCAAAATTAAATAAGATAACAAACTACATTACTTGGTACCGAGAGGACTTGTTAAGTTTGTTGAAATGTCTTCTTATGAATGCTAGATCAATATTTGAGGTCTACTCACCTTTTGAAAAGCCATAGATTTGGAACACAGCCAAAGGTATTGAGATAGCAATCTTCTTAGGGTTCATCATTATTCTAACGAGCATTGAGCACCAATTTGCCTAAAGTGCCATACTAAGTGCTCATGACTCAACGATAAAATAAATATAATCTAATAGAGAAATTAAGATGTATATAATGCTGTCATTAAAAAAAAATGTCTTCCAGCTATAACATTGTAAATCACTACAATTTAAAGTAGAAAGTGATTAGTACAAGAGAAGATAAACGTGCCATAAGCATTACAAGACAAAAAAAGAACTTTCATCTGAGGCTATGTGGAGATACAGGGAAGGCAAAATAGAGAATAGAAAGCAGACGACATTTCCTTTACAAATCAATGTGGCACAAGTATATTCTAAATGATGGTTTTACATCCATATTTTTTCTGATGCTTCACTTTAACATTTCAAAATTTCAATTTTCCTGTAGTTGTATAATGAGTATTTTGATTTTCTTTCTTTCTTTAAAAAAAATAATTTTTGCCGTTTACAGAGTCTGTAATGTACCTATTAAACCTGTGATGATTAGTAAGGAGATCTGGCTGAGCCCAGAATAGTCCAAACAATAGATTAAATTGTGAGTGGCTTTAATTCTTCTGCTAGAAATTGTGAGACTGTCATGCTTGAGAGCTAGTTTCTCAGCAACATAAACAGTTGGCTTCGGGAACATCTTGTTCTGAAGCAAATGCTCCAAGTATCTTGATTTAAGTGAATTTATTTAGAAAGTGAGTGGGGTTGGGTCTTATGCAACTGTTTGATGAAGTTTGACATTCTTCTGAGAGGGATACTTACTAAGAGGTAAGGCTACAAATGGCAGAGAAGTTGCCGAGGAGTGTCAAATTGACTATAGTGGAGCCATTTTAAAATGGAGTCAGAGCTGCCTTTCCAGAGAAGCCACTTTGCTGTCTCGAACCTTGGACTGGGCCAAACCTTTGGGCTGGGCCAAAACGGCAATTGTTTTACAAGCAATTGTTTGAGAAATCAGCAGGAGAATGGACACCCTGATCACAAAGACTGAGGATTGTGGACTTTCTGAAGATAGAATCAATAGTCAGTCAACGTTTAGCCAAGACTAGCTCTCTGCCTCCAACACCAATTAAAATTCTTTGTAATACAACCTCCATTCTTTGCCTTGAAAAGCCCCTGATTTTTACTCCCTAGCGTAACACATTTTGGGTTTTTACCTGAAACCACGTCTCCCGAATTGCAATTCTAATTGCCCAAATAAATATCTGGTGTTTAAATTATAGTGATTTTTCCTCGGTTGACAGGAAGGATTTAAAAAATATATAGAAATGGAAACCATCTGAAAGTAAAAGTTAGTGAAGTCATGGAAACGCAACCTTTGGAAGACAATTCCAAACTCTGCTCAGGAAAAAGTCATGTACGACTCAACTACTTCTCTGGGATTTGAATCTCAATCTCTATGACTTAGTTCCTTTCAGCTCCCCACAAATATTATTTACTATCCAAAAATCTTCTTGGACTGAAAAAATATCAGACAAAGTCCTAACTCTGACTTCCTATAATTACCACATGTACCATCACTTACATGACAAGTTATATTGTACAAAAATTGAATTACTTGGAGGGGAGGAGGCAAGTCTGAATTGTTGAAAAGTTCAAACATTAGATTTAAAGAAGCCATCCTTGTTTTCAAAGACATGGACTAATTTGAATTACCTGCCAACAAAGCTTTTTCAAGGCGAGAAGGCCTGCTGTGTTTTGGTGAATAGATAAGATGGCATTTGAAACAACACATTAATTGTTTATATACAAACGGATGCTGTTACATAGTGCTTGAAAACAGTTTGTTCTCTTAAGTAGGTCAAGCATTCCCTCCTGAAACCTTGTTTACATCAGAGAGATTTAACTACGATAAGTTGCTTTCTTTCCAAATACTGCAAAGGAAGCCCAAGTCAGATATCACAAATTCCAAATAAATGGAGTTCAAATTGATGAGAGCGTGTTGCCTTTTACTTATGTATTAAAGTTCATTATATTTTGTTCTTAATCAGTTGATAACCTGAATGTATCCACTGGTTGAAAACAATTTTATGGAATATTTGGAATGCTTTACTGAAAAAACTGCAGATAATGTAATATGGATGCAAGATTCTGGATCACCTCCACCCATCAACATTTAGCTTAATTCTCTCATATTTTAGAGGCGTGAATGCTCAGCTGTGAGATGTAATGGGCAGAGGTGTTTTAATACTCGAGTCACCACCATGTTCTTTGTCTTTTTGCCGTTCCTGCCCTAACCATATGCCTGAGCTTACACAGAAGGCCAAAATGGGGAGCAACAAGCCAACGTTGAAGTTCCTTTACAACTGTTCTTTTATCCTCACCTCACCTCTGTGATGACCCTAAAAATTACCCTAGGTAATGCCAGCTGTGCTGTTTGCAATCTCATTCTCTGAGGACACTCGTCACAAAACAGGTCTGCAGTGCCCGCTGTCTTCCTTGGAAATTTTCCCTTGGGTTTTTTTCTTTTATTTTCTCTTCTCATCCCTACCTGAATCCTGACGGGACGAATACTCACTGCCAGGCTTACCAGAAGCCAAACTGTAATCTCCCTTTTAGAACAGCACATATAATAACATAGGGTGGCTCTGAGCCAGAACTTGAACCTTCTTGATTTATTAAAAAGAAAAGGAAAGAAAATTGTTGACTCAACGATGGAGTAGAACTTTATTGTCAGAGCAAAGAATGAGATGAAATCCAGCCCCTAGGTTTTTCTTTTCTTTACTTATTCTTTTTTTCGGGTGGCTTCATTATCAAATAAAACCACTGTATAAGTGTAACAAAACCCATATGCAAATGACTGAAATAAATGGACCAAGATTTATTGTCTTTCTTCGCTTTTTCATCCAAGGAATTGTTTCTGAGAGATGTGAAGACTTAAACACGATTCCCTAAAATAACCAGCTAGCAATTCTGCAAAAAGGAAACCAAAATAAATACGTCTTCTTAGAAGTCAGCTAAAATTTCCCTTCTGACTTTTTTTTCTTTTTCACTTATAATGCTCCTTTACCCCTATCCTTCTCTGTCCCTGTTCCACCTCCTTTGGGGAAGAGAGAAGGATCCAGGAAAAAAGAATTGTCTGGTAAGGCATCTGGTCTCCCCTTCCTTGGCAGCTGACGTTGCCACTTAAAATATTTCTCATGCAGATAACTTAAGGAGACTGGTGAATCAATGCCTGAAGAAGACATTGATCCATAAGATATCCCTAAATAATTGCTGCTAGTGGGTCAGTTCAGATTTTAGATAATCAGCCTCACTAGGACATTAAGAAGTTCAACTTTTTTTTTTGATGGAAAAACAGTGAAATTTTAGAAATAAACACTTTATTCTTTCTCCTGAATAGTATCCAGTTTTCCCCCTGTAACCTGTTGCTTGAAGTCCTAGTCATAGCTGAAGAGGGCATTTTTAAAATAAACTTTATTTTAGAATAGTTTTAGATTTATGGAAGAGTTGGAAAAATATTACAGAGAGTTTCCCTATACTTGGTGCCCACCTCACCCTATTGTTGACATTACTGTGGTATAATAATCACAACTAGGGAACCAAAATTGAGACATTATTATTAACTAAAGTCCATACTTTACTTGGATTTCCTTAGGTTTTCCCTAATGTCCTCTTTCTATTCTAGGATCCCATGCAGGACACCACATTATGTTTAGTCCTTATGTCTCTTTAGGCCCCTCTAGACTATGACAATTTCTCAGACTTTCCTTGTGTTTGATGATCCTTGTGTTTTGAGGAATATTGGTCAGATATTTTGTAGAGTATCCTTCAATTTGGGTTTGTCCAATGTTTTCCTCTTGACTAGATTGGAATTATGGGTTTTTGGGAGAAAAACCAGAGAGATAAAGTGACATTTTCAACACATCATATCAGGAGTAGTCTATTAAAATCTCTTATCACTGATGATGTCAACTCTTATCACCTGGCTGAGGTAGTGCTTGTCATGTTTCTCCACTGTAAAGTTATTCTTTATTCCCCCTTCCAATGCTGTGCTCTTTTGGAAGCTACTATGTACATCTCACACTCAAAGGGTGGGAAGTCATGTTCCACTTCCTTGAAAGTGGAGTGTCTACATGAGTTATTTGGAATTCTTCTGCATGGGAGATTTATCTATTCTCTTCCCATTATTTATTTCATATCATTATGGACTCATGAATATTTGTTTTATACTTCAGGTTTTAATCCAATACCACTTTATTTTCTGGCTCAAATTGTTCCAGTGTTGGCCATCGGGTGCTCTTTCAGTTGTCTTCTATGTCCCTTTAACATTCCTCCGTCGTTGTGAGTCTTTGTTTTTTGAGCACTTCCTTATGTCGTAAGGCTACAAGATGCTCCAGGCTTATCTTGTATATTCCCTGCTCCAACCCTAGGATCATCTTTTTCACCAAAGAGCTCTGGTTCTTTTTATGGAGAATGGTATTAGAAACTATGATCTGGGTGCTGAGCGGTAGAGTACACTTTTGATATTGTATTTTAGAAGGACCCAGAAGGACTCTGAAGGAGGGGATTGAGTCACAACAGTTAAAGTAATTTTTATTCCTGAATAATTTGATTCACTATCCATTTGGAATCTTTTGGAAAAAAACAAAAAAATTCAATATCTAGGGAGGAAAGATCCCCCATTCAAAAATCCACAGCAGGTGTGTGCCACACATCCTTTCTGACAGCAATATGTACTTTTTTGATTGATGCAACATATTTACCTTGATAAATCCTCTCTCATCAGTTAACACATATACTAAATTATACTAATATCCCTACTGAATTATCTTTTCTGTGATGAGGAGGTGTAATTTTTGCATATATTTAAATAGGTACTTTAAAAATATTTTAATGACATTTCATGTTAAAAAAATAAGCACAGAATAATGAAATAGATATCTATCTATCCCAACCTAGCTTAAGAAGACTTCTCAGATACTATTTCCTTCTTCCTTTGACAAAGGTAACCATGATCTTGAATTTTTATGCATGTTTTTATATTTTATTAACTTTGCATGCATTTTTAAACATCATGCAGTATTGTTTTGTATATTTTTAACTTTATATCAATGGTCACATATCATATTCAGTTTCGCCCCTTTTTTCTACTCAACTGCATATTTTTGATATTTTTTCCCCGTTGCATTAGTTTGTTCATTTTCATTGCTATCATTCAATCATATGAAAATAGTATAAGTTTTTCATTCATTTTATTGTTGATAATGGTCATTAGGTTGTTTCTAATTTTTTTATTAATACAAATACTGGTGTAGTGAAGACTAATAAGATCTTCTGATGGGTTAAAGATTTTTGATTTGTAGACATCGTTCTTCCCCTCACCCTCCCACCTCACCCCCACCCCACCCCCCACCCAGCTCTGTTATAGATATAGCTCTGACCCACATCCACCCAGGGTTGTTCTGTTTCCCTGAACAATCTTGGGGAAAAATGCTTATTTTGAATTAGCATAACAAAATATTTACTCCTTGTTGCTCTCATAAACATATGTGCAATATTGATAATGCATTGCTGATTTCATGACCTCTACATTGTTCTGATGTAAGTAGCCTTGTTTAATGAGATCCTCAGTGTTGATAATTTTTCTCATTCATTTAAGTATGGAGATAAAATGGTAGTCAAGTCACAATCCTGACATTCAAATTGCTTACCTTACGGTAGGGTTTTTCCAACTGCCAATCAAAAACCATTAGTTTGTAATAAAATCATTTAAGTAGGATATATGTGAGTGTATTTACAGTTAGTGCTCATTAATGGTGGACTCCATATTTGCAAGTTTGTCTACTCCCTAAAATTTATTTGTAACCCCAAAATCAATGCTAATGCTGTTTTTGCAGTCATTTGCAGACATGCAGAGAGCATAAAAAAAGTTGAATCTGCCAATGCACATGTTCCCAGATGAGATCAAACAAGGCAATACTTTACCTTTTTTACTCTACATTTTTGTTTCAGTCGTCGTTGTAAACAAGTATCCTTTCGCAGTCTATTTAGTGCCACGTCTTTTGCATTTTTGTTGGTGATTTCCATGTTTCAAATGGCCTCTAAGAGTAGTGCTGAAGTGCTGTCTGGTGTTTCTGAGTGCAAGAATGCTGTGGTGTGCCTTATGGAGAAAATATGTATGTTAGAGATGTTTTGTTCAGGCATTAGTCGTAGTACTGTCTGCTGTGAGTTCCACCATATATGTTAAATTAGATGTCTTTTATCACAAACATACATAAAATAGGATTATGTATTGATTGGTTGATGAAAACATTGTGACCAGAGGCTCAAAAGAACTTAACCTTATATTTCCCCTGGAAGTAATGGTTTGGTGTTTGCTAATTCTGTGCTCCCGCTGACTTTATAGATCACTTTATAGAATATATAGTGGAAAATATCAGGATGTATTTCACATTGTGAAGAAAAATTCTATTATGTGAAATTTTGTTTTAGATATATATGTCAATATATATCTGTGTGGTCTGGGTAATTATGTAAAATATATTTCTTGTTCTTGGTCACGGTAGAAATATTTCAGAGCCACTGATCTGTTATAGTTTGGGATAATAGTATTTAAATTTCAGTTTTCCAGGACTAAAGATTGTGTACATCAGTGAAGCTAATCTAGAGGTCAACTAGGTTGACCTGTATAAATCATTTAACAAAAAAATGTATGTTGCAAAGTTCTAAATAATTTTCTATAAAGAATAGCTCCTTTTTCAAGAGATCCAACAAAATTGTTAAATCTACCAAAAATCCTCAATTTAGCTAAATTTCTTTATGATCTTTGGCAACTCAGGCTAATATATCTTAAAGCTTCTGGATTTCCTTGGTGTCAGGGACACCTCAGGACTTCACTGTAGGTCTGTTCTGCTCCATGTCAAGGGAACATATAATTCTCCTGGGAGAGGGAGCTGAGAAGATTCTTTCCACTTGATTTCATGTGCATGAGAACAACCCTGGGGAAAAGAGAATCAAGGAAAAGAGAATGGGAAGATTATATGAGCTCCTTAGAGAACACTCTACTTGAGGTTGATAATTGGTAAGTGTTTGGAGCATATCAAATGTTATTCATTTCAACACTTGGAGTCAATAAAACAAATTATGTGAACATTCCTTGGATCTCATCAGTGGATCTCATATTTCCTTATTATCTCCTCTTTAATATCCAATACTAATATCCATTAAAAGAGGTTTTGTTGTAAACCACTGAAATAGAAAGTCTAATGTCTTCGGATTACCCTAATAAAGACTGAAAAAATAATCTCTCAAACTGGCACTGTGGATGTAGTGGAAACAAACATGACTTGAAATTTGTATTTGATCAGTTGCAGCCTCTTGCATCATCTAGACTTGCTTTCTTCCTAATGTGTTTCAGCCCATCAGAAAAGCAATGCCAAAATATTAACAATGCAAGCTTTTGAAGGCTTGTTTCATTGCATTATATTGTATCATCTTTGGCTTCATCTTTAAAGTTCAGTTTTTATGTTTCTTCTTAGGTAGAGAATTCTTTCCCTGAAGGGATGTCATTCATACCATCAGTGAGTAGGTGCCAAGGGATGCAATAGACTCTCTCTAAATTATATTAGCCAGTTTTATTGCCCTTTCTGCTGGAATTCCTACACCTCCCCTAGTGTTGATTGGTCCTTGATGGGCTTTGGCTCTTAATTTGTCTCCACTAAGCTGGAACAGTCCCTTTCATGCTGTTTTAACGTTAGGTTATAGTTCCTAGAGTCTTTGCAGTCTAGTAAAAACTACCTGAGCTTCTCTTAAAACCAACTTCCCCTTTGGGAGGTCCCAAGTGACTTCCATAGACTTGCACTTGGGTCCCCCAAGTTCTTTGGGGGAGTAAAACTTTGAGTCAGTGGCCCTTGTTAAAGGTTGTGTATTTCAAGCAGGTGCCTTTCATTCTAAAGCACTGTGGCTAGAGTAAAGAATGATTTTGAAATTCCCAGTCTTAACTCTTCCTGCCTGGCTGCCCTGCTTACCAGATGGCTTAAATATGTTGCTGTGTCACTGTTGTACGTTGACTCAGCTAGACTTTGACCTTAGATTTACCTCAAAGCATTCAAGCCAAAGGAAATTGTTAAGTAGGATCTAGAGCAAACAAATAGGCCCACATGCCTTATATGTTTACTATAATCACCTGCTCAAATGGAGGTACTGTTAATGCAACTAGGAATGCTTTCTGCATTAATAAAAAAGATATTTCTGATGATGTCTAATAGCAAAAGTAATTCTGACTAGGAACAATGGTTGCCTCAGGCAGACAAACTGGGTGGCTAGGGTAAAGGGGAGGGAGGAAGAAGAAGCAAGGCTTACATTTCACTAACTCTCTTTTGGACTTTGTACAATGTAGATGTATTATCTATTCAAAAATAGAAAATATGAAAAAGGTAAATATAAACAAAGACAAAGAGAGGGAAAGTAGATAAATAATTCTGCCCAATTTCTTTGACTGAAAAGGAAACATAAGCATACCAGTTTTTAGGAGAGCATTTTTTTTGTTGTTATTGTGGTTTGGCTTCTGACGTGTTTGCAGCTTTTTAAGAACCTAAGATAAATCTTTGGGGGTATACTTGGATGAACTTTTCTGCAGATACAGTTTAAGGCAAGAGCTCTGCTTTTGCTCACATGCAACATCAGGGCATTTGCTATTTTGGATCTCAGGTTTCATTTGGACCGTTTATCATAGAATCAGAGTCAGACGGGGTGCCAAAGACCATCATTTAGAATTGATAGATATCTTTCTTTCCCTTTTTATAAATGAGAAAGCTGATGCTGAGGGGCCACACTCAGAAACATTCGAGGTTACACAGGCCTGCAAGAGCTGGGTGTGATGCCAGGGTGGGGGCTCTCTCTCCAGTACAGTCATATCTGGTGACTTACTCGAATAGAGACTAGTATGTCTGACTTAGCTGGAGAATGCAGGCCTACTTAAAGGCAGAATTTGGTGGCAATGTCAGGAAAGCCCAAAGATTCTTTGTGATAAACTATTTTAAGTTAAAAAGAAAAAAGTCATAATGAAGATAATTGCACCAGGGGAGGGACAATATAAGATACGGCCAACTTCATTTTGCCACTGGTGTGGAAGTTTGTATGGGAACGGACAGATTCTATACGGCAATGAACAACCTTACAGTCTTGCATCTACTGTGAGAATTACACTACTTTTGATTTCCTTGTCCGTGAATGTTTGCTTTTGTGCCCCCAGGCAAGTGGGAATACAAACAGCAAGACCTTTCCAGGAGTGCAGGCTAGATGGCCTGCTCTTCCAAGACCACCAAGGACCTCCAGTTGGGGAAATCCTATATTAGAATGAGATTTTAGGCAACTAAAATCCAAAAGATCTTGTGAGGATAGATCCAGGGGCATGTGAGAGAAGGAAATTGTATTGTTCTGATGTAGATGCTGGTTCTTAAGAAATAGAAATCCTAACAGCAAGAGGAGTGTGCCTCTCTAAGGAAGGCTCTCACCACTGGACCTGTACTAGATCGTGCCCAAGGATGGGGCTGTGGTCTGCACCAGAAGTGACTTGACTGGTCTATTTTTACCTCTATTTTGCAAGCGCCTCTGAAGTCATCTTCCTGACTCTTTGCTCCTGCCACTGCAGCCCATCTGCTTGTGGCTGCAAGAATACACTTTAGAAAATACGTTTCTGCTCTGGGCTCCTCATGTCCTTTGGTATAAAGTTAAAATTCCTTAATGAGACTTGCAAAACCCTTCATAAGGCAACCTCTGTCAACTTCCCAGCCCCATTGTCCTCTGCTCACCAGCGAGCCTGTAAGGCCCAGACTCTTTGAACTGCTTGCAGTACCTTGAATGTACTGTGGTCTGCTGTATCTCTGAAACCTGCTTACCTGCGATTGTAGGATGCCTCCTCCTTTTTCTTTTAAAACCCATGTGTCTGTTGGTTTAGTTCAAGTATCATTTCATTTATTATTTATTCATCAAACATTATTGTCACTAGGGATATAAAGATGAGCGAAATATGGTCCCTGCTCTGGAGGAGGTTTCAGTCTATGGGAGACAAATATGTAAACAGTTAAATGAGCTATTTGAGACCTATGCACAGGTTACAGTAAGGTATAGAAAAGGAACAGAAATGTTCTTTGATACCACCAGGCTGTCAACGGTCCCCCACCCAGTGCTCTCATAGTCACCAAGACACTAAACCTGCCATACACACATATCATTCGAATACTGATCTTTGGCTCATTCTCTCCTCGGGTGGGAACTACCTCAATCATTTTTAAATCTCCAGTCCCTCCTACATTATTGACCTGTGGTAGGTACCCCAAGAATATTTTCTTCCTCAGTGAAAAAATGTAGGAGTTCTTATGCCCGGGAAGTGTTAGAACCTTGTGTAATCCAGCCGATGGGAGTGAGCGGGACCAAAAGTTCATGGAGAACCAGGCCCAGAACCTGTGGCATAGCAGGCCAAATCCACCCATAAGCTCAAATCACGAAGGACAAAAATTCAACAGTCTTACAGGGGAAGCCGTTCTGCAGAGAAGAGAATAGAGCAGATGCCAGAAAGAAGTAGAAACAGGAAACCCTGGGGGCAGGAGAGAATGAGAGAGAGAGGTGTGGGTTCAGGCTCTGAAGAGCTGGGAGAGCCAGTTCCGTCCAGCCCAGCTGAACTTCGTTTCCGGCGGAGCTGTGTGTGCCTAACAAGATGCCTGTTTCCCCTCCCTCGCACCTTCCCCACTCTTTTTTAAGTTAAATTTTTAGAGAGCTTAATCAGATTTTTGTTTCATGCAACCCCAAGGCATTTGACTACAAGTTATTAATGTACTGAGATTTTTAGAGCAGCACAGGGGAAAATAATTGGCACATGATTCATGAACTGGTGAGGACCCTTTTCCCTACTGACTATATTTCAATCAGCTGTCACATGTTTACATTTAAAAAATATTTCTGACTAAATTAAACAGTTGTGAAGAGTTTGTTAGTCTTGTTTTCTGAACATGAAAATGACCTGCACTGCTATAGCCAAGAGAAGGGATGAAATGAATCAATTATTTGCATTATTTGACTAGTTGTCATTGTTTGTTGATTTGTTTTGGATCATATGACCTAAGAGTGTTCCAAAGTGTCTCCCTGGAAACCTAAGCAGTCCTGAATCCACAAGAATAGGAAGGTCCTAACCTCTGTAATTATCTAGCCATAGTAGTAAATAGCAATTTGACCCAAGAACAATTGGGAAAACTTTGAGTGTAAGCTATAAGAATAAAGCATCCTATTATAATAGCAAGGCCAAATGTATACAGGTATTAGTAAAACCAAGAAATTCCTGGTCTTCTTGAAGAAAAGGAATAAGTTTTGATGCTCTTGGAATTCAGGTTTAGAATAGACAAATATAAATTTATCAATTATGCCAAACTTTTCTAATTATTCAAAGCTAGAAAAAGTATTTGGAGGTATTCCAAAGACTTTTAAATTTTTATAAGTATATATAAGAAGAAGAAATTGGGGGGCCGACCCCGTGGCCGAGTGGTTAAGTTCGCGCATTTTGCTTTGGCGGCCCAGGGTTTCACCGGTTCGGATCCTGGGTGCGGACATGGCACCACTCGTCAGGCCATGCTGAGGCAGCATCCCACATACCACAACTAGAAGGACCCACAACTGAAAATATACAACTATGTACTGGGGGGCTTTGGGGAGAAAAAAGAAAAATAAAATCTTAAAAAAAAAAAAAAAGAAATTTGTCTTTCTTGGTTTTAGGGAATCTTAGACCTATATGCTATGCTCAATTGCAGAAACGTTTCCTATCCTATGTTCCGGTACGCCTATGTCATCCTCAATTTTGTTCTTTGTTCTTACGTTAATGGTTTATTGCAGATGTGCCATTTATTTTAAGCCACCTCCGAATCCCTTTGAGAAGGAATCAGAGGCTTGAATAAGGACTAGAGGATATTTCCCCGCTCTTGTGGCTATATTGACCAACCTCTCACAATTTGTATTTGATTGGGTAAGAATTGAACCCCCTACCACAGAAAGCAGACAGGAAAGCCCCATTTATGTGGGCATCCTAGGCTGATCCCAGGGGCGGACTTTCGTTATTCCTTCTAGGTCCAAGACCTGACTTGGAATTTTCAAGCAGTACACAATCTCAAATTCCAGGCAATAAAAAGGACTGTGACTGATTTTGTTATATGCAGGATATTAATGAATACATTTATTAATAATATATGCTTTCATGTTAGTTACTAATATCTCAAGAAGTAGCTTATATATCTCTACTTATAGAGGAGGAAAGGCCCCAAAAGAATCTTAGAGCTGCGTTCTTTCGGTTTCAATTTTAAATCTTATTCTTTGGGTTTCAATTATCCTGTTGAATATCTACTCAGTGCTTCCAAGCTGATGTGCTTAAAATCAATTTCAAATTCTAACACTGTTTGAAATTCACTCTGGAAAGCGTGGTATGCTGTTGGAGGAATGCTGTTGGCATGCTGTTGGATGGGGTCTGACGAAGAAAGGTAGCAGTGATGTGTGGGATCTGGGAAGAGAGTGTGCCACAGACCAGCACTTCCTCCTTCCTCAGTTCTCCACTCTCCTTTGGTGACAGACACTCAGTGAAGGTTTATATTCTCAAGCATTCATTGGTTTGGGCTTGAAGGTTTTCTTTTCCACAAAGCTTCTTAAATTTTTCTTGCCCAGTTTTAGAAAGAGATGTGTACTATTGGGTTGTTTTTTCTTGGAAGAAACTGATAATACCTATAGTTGTGCAAGCTTAAAGCAAGAATTACATCATTTAAAATGGAGGGCGATCACACATCCACAGTGAGCTTTCTTCTGTGATCCAAGTCATATTCTGCCCATGCTGATTTGCAGATGAGTGCTCAAGGAAAGGAAGAAGGCTAAAAATGTTCTGGCACTTTTGCAAAAATTGCTCAAACTAACTGTTAAAGAGACAGACATTTTGAACATGGATGGCTATTTGATATTGCAGAGTTATTGTTAATTGTTTTAAGTGGTATAATGATTTTTTGGCTATTTTTAAACCATAATTATTATATCGAGATATATGCTGACATATTTGCAGATAAAATAATATGATGTTTGAAATTTACTGTGAAGTAATACAGACGGAGAAGTAGATGGAAATATGGGGCCACTAAGATTAACCATGAGTTGATAATTGTTGAAGCTGAGTCCTGGGTATATGGGAGTTTGTTATTAATTCTGTTTACTTTTGTTAGCATTTAGCACTTCCTGTAATATAAAGCTAAAAAAAGACAATCAGAGTTTTAAAATGCTCTGTCGACGATGTGTGATATTTTTCCTGCTGTCAAGCCAGATCTTGGACTTAGTAACTGTCGGGTTGAATAGAGAGGACCTAGATCCTGCACAGAGCTGCTTATTGGAGGGTGTGATTGTATGTGTGTATTTGTGTGGCTTTTTTGGGTGTAATTATGTATTTGGTCATATATGTGTATGCCACTGATTAAGTGAAAAATTTGAAATACATATCAAAGCTTAATATACAAAGTATATGTACTGTTTTTAGATTAATATATTGAATTACTCACACTTCTTATCCCTTTTATTAGTTATGTGCAACTATATAATAGCACTTGAGATGTGGGAATATCTTTAATTCTCATATTTATTAGCTTTTCCATCAGCAAATTTGCAGGTAAACATTTTTACTTTTGCTTAATCACTAAACAAAGTTTTAAGAAAGATTGGATAACTTTCCTAACATTCGTTGAGTTAGTAGCATAGGCAGAAAATAAGACCCCATTAGTGATATTTTTAGCTCCCAGTTTACCAGTTTTCATGTTATCCTAACATTCCCGTGAGTTTTAGTCACAATTTTTATTTTTTACTATAACAGAATCAAATACTTTAGAATTTAGACATCATGAAACAAGTTCAGATAATGAAGTGCCAACTGGATTTTGGCACCATTCCTTGCATATTTGTCATCAAAAGTCAAAAGTAATAGGAAAGAAATTAGGCAGATAAAAGCCCTTTGGTTTCGCAGGAACGGAACTGACGTTGTACAGTCAGTGCTGTGGAATTCTGAATTCTCCTGCTACAACTGCCGCCACTATCCTGTCTAATCAGTTTCAGCAGATATATTGGGTTGAGTTAACATCTGGAAATCCTCTACTACAACGAAACTACATATTTCTACCTAAGTCTACAATGTGTAGTCATAGCTCATGTTTATTCTTTTTACCTTCTGAAACTATTATATATGGCCTTTCATTTAATTACTTTCAAAGAGAGTTCTCGTGTTGAATTTTGCCAGGAAGCCCGCGTAATCTTTTGATCAACGAATATGGTATCAGGAGGCATTTTGGAGCAAGTGCTATACTTCTTTTTATAACAATATTTTCAAAGTTAAAGTTTTAACCAAATTCTCTTTGTCTGCCTCTCTGATTTCACTGATTTTAGTACAAATGATTCTGTTTTAAGGTAATCTCTCTGTTATGTTTAACCACCAAATACACTATTTTTTAGATTTCAGTTGGAGTAACTCTCTATTACCTCTCCCCGATTTTTAGACATAATTAAGCAGAACACATTTTGTAGCTATTTATGTGGACTTGGAGGGAGTTCACAATTTCTGTTAAGGAAGAATTGCTACTTTGCCTAAAATAGATGTGAAATGTGTGTATTACATTGGAGAACTCCATAGGCTAGAATGAGGAGCCAAAAAATGTGCGGCTGAGTCAATAGCCATTATCTTTCCAGGTATGGTTTATTTCTTTCCTTTTTTGCCTAATTTACCCTTTCAACACCAAGTTGATAAAAGCTTCCATAGGAATATTATTTTTTGATATCAGCAGGTAGAATTGTGGGCAGGGAACAAACAAAATCCAAAGGTTATTTTTGCTTATTGATAACTTTTAGATGATCTTGAAGATGTTATACTAGTTTCTGTATCCTGGCAACCTATGCAGTTTGCTCTGGGAGCCAGTTTGCCGGTGACAATATTGTAAAAGTCATAGACAAATAAATAGCACTTCTGTGCTTTTGCCTGAATCCAGGTGATTGGTTTCAAAATTAGGGAGTTTCTGCCATCTTCAGTGAAAGAGCTTAAGGAAAAAGGAAAGTATTAATGACGCACTACGGTCACATTGTTCCTCCCTAGTCACTGAAGAGCACATTATAATAATGCAGGTATTAACTCATGCTTGTCACACCATGAAACAAAAATACAATAATGATCAGGGTTCTAAATGGCAAATTTCACCCTGGTAAGTAAATTACTACAAACATTAACCCTTAAAAAAGGAAGAACAGTTGGGGCTGGCCCCGTGGCCGAGTGGTTAAGTTTGCACACTCCGCTGCAGGCGGTCCAGTGTTTCGTTGGTTCGAATCCTGGGTGCGGACATGGCACTGCTCATCAAACCACGCTGAGGCAGCGTCCCACATGCCACAACTAGAAGGACCCACAACAAAGAATATACAACTATGTACCGGGGGGCTTTGGGGAGAAAAAGGAAAAGAATAAAATCTTTATAAAAAAAAATTAGCACAAATTTGAAAAAAAAAAAAAGGAAGAACAGAGAAGATTTCACAATGTTCCTACGGTCATGTAGACGATTGCATCAGAGTTTAATCATCCTCCATTTGCCCCTTAACAGACTGAGCTCCTCATTCGAGTGTCAGTGGAACAGCCAAGTAATAATTCCTCTGCAGCCTGGATCCAGGTGACAGAGCACCCCATATCCTTCAGGGGTGATGTTAACTATTAGAATTTAGATCCAACCACAGACATATACCCTAGTAAGGTATCAGTGGGAAGATAAATCCAAGAACTATCCTCTTCTATTCCAGAGTTGTTCTCTTAGAATTGGTTGGGTCTTTTTGACTTGGAAGCATCAATACATTTTAGAAAATGCCTAGCTTCCTTTTGAATAATTCATTTGCTGAATGATAAATTTGGTTCAGAAAAATCTGGCATTGCCATCTATACAACTTTCACCCAAATGGTGAAGAGTAAATTAGAATAACCTTTGCCCTAGGTGCCCAAACATATAAGTTATTCATGGGAGTTCTCAGCAGTTACCATGGAAAATAAAAACAAAACCCAAAGGCCACCGTTTGCACAATTCTTGACCAAGCACTGAAAGTATGATATGAAATGCTTATTAAACACCTTATGACACATATTAACATTCTTATTAACCTGATCTTGATTCAATAAACTTGTGCCGCAAAGAAATATGACATCTGTGGAACATTTAAGCTCAGTAATTGGGTCGCAAAAATACTAAACAGAGACCTACACTCACTTGGAAATGTTTACTTTTATTTAAAAACAGAATTCTCAAGTGCCTCTCTGCTTTCTGATTTCATCCAGGACAAGAATGAAAATACTGAAATGTGGCAGGATTTCTAACAGAGTGAAAGCCAAGAAACACTGAAAACACAGTCTTGAGATTTCCGGTTTAATTTCTAGGACAAAGGGATTCATTGTCGGTTTATAGCATCTCTGCTGCATAGATACCTGGATCAACAAAAGCTGTCGACCTCTGCGGGGTCACCCGGTGCCCCCTTATGGCTCTGATTGTGTGCTGCTCTTCACAGTAGCGTGCTGGGATGGGGCCAGCCTCTCTTTACCACATCAGCTCCTAACCGTTCCCAAAGGAAGAACTGGAAAATATTTGGGATTTTTCTTCTATACTTTCACATTAGTTTATTCTCAGAGCACTTATCATTTGTATTTTGGGACACATGTTGGGTAAAGAAATATGGAAGAAGCACTTAACTATTTTTTTTCTCCCCAAAGAGCAATATCATATTTTTGTTAGTCTAGTGCTTTGTTTTGTTTTGTTTTACTTTGACACACGGCTTCTGTAAAAATTTCAGTCTTTCTCTTCAAATTTAAGTACCCAATTCAAGGGAATAACAACAAACACTGAAGCACGGCTTTTTCATTTTATGAATTTAGCTGCCTTTCATGATGAGTCTTTTTATGGTATCATTCAACTCTCTATATTCTACCTGTTTTATATGTAACACAAAAGAATGTATAAATTTTGTGAATTTATGACAAATCCATTAGTAGTCTGGGCTTTGCTCATCACTATTTTTCACAAATGCCACTTCCTTTTCTTGTAACCTTTCTTCATTCTTATGCTCGAATGTGGGAGTGAGTTGTGGAAGGCAAGCATTTGTTAGCAACCAATATTCTCGTGTCACCTTGGCATACACAGCCTCATGAAATAAGACAAACAAGGAACTGCAAAGGGAAATAGAGGTTATTAGATTTGGTTAAGGGATAGCACCTGGTTCTCTGCTGTCCTGATTTGTTTTGAGTCAGAATGCATTGAACAATGTCATTATTTATTTATTTGTTGCTAGAATTTGTGTCTGGCTATGTTCTGGCATATTCCTGTATCTTATGATACTCTGCTGTATCTTTCATACCTGTTTCTTTTTTTATATTCCCATAGCCACCACCCTATGTTAACTTTTAGCACTTTACACTTTAGGAATCAGCCTTAGCCTCCTGGCTGGACATGGCAAACTCAGGTGACTGTCCATGAGAACAGTAGGATTAAGCTGACCTGAGAGAGGCTAGGCTCAGCAGAGCATAGGGGTCAACTTACTGTCCTTTGGACTTCCATCTTAAACCACCACTACTGAGTTGCTCTATACTCATTGTTTCTTTACTACCTGCACCACTGCCTCCCACCAGATTCCTCCAGTGACTCAGCCACTAAACTGAAGGCCTCTGGTTTTACTCCAGTTAGGCACGTAGTAATGACAGTTCTTTCATGTTCCACCCTGGCCTCTATCTCTGGTTTTTCCTCTCCATTTATATTTCGTAGTCTCCTTCTGCTCTGCATCAACTTCAAATAACCAACACTTCGCTGCACGGACTTCGGTTTGCCATGGAAATTAACAGTGAAAATTATAGAAGAATATGGCTCATCTTGAAACTCAGTTATCAGCCACCAAGGGAATTGTTCTAGTGATTTGTCTTCTAGGGACAATGTTGTCTTCTATGTAAAATGTTCTTGTTTCAGAGACACTCACCAATTATGTTTTTATAAATGCAAATTGACCTCTCTATTGGAAGGGAAGGTGAACGATATTAAAGAATACTTTTTTATCTGATGAGTTGTTAGAATGGATGAGGGAGGGTTCTAGATGGATTAGAAGAATCTACCAGGTTAGGTATCTTTTAGTACTCTGGCTTTTATGTTCTGGTACAATCCATTCTAAAGAGATAAAGTCAGCACATAACACAACAATACTCTATTGCCGTCATTCCATGACCTTGCCTCCTTTATTTTTGTGTTTTCTGATGGATCACTGAAGGAACCATGGTATACAGTTTGTGGCATCTTGATCTTTGACTCTTCCTCCAGCTCTTCCGTTCTCTGTGCTGAGTGTTCTGCTTTGCTCTTAGTTTCACGCTAATCTTCGCTTTTCTCTTCTGGTATTTTTTGATATCAGATAAGCCACAGACCTGTCAGCCCTTTAGGCACAAATTGGCAAAGTCACCTTGCTTTCGACTTTGCCCTATTCCAGTCTGGCCCCTGATCCTTGATTTACCTCCCCAGTTTTGACACATCTGCTATTCTTGGATATGTCTACTAATCTTTCTTTCCCCAGCTCTGGCAACTTTTATGGTGGAAACTCATTCCTCTGGCTCTTTTCAATCTCAGTCACATGGGATGGGATTTCCTTTTGCCCTGTCTGTCCTCAGCTCCTGAGACCCTAAACTTACAAGGTTTACTTTTCTGGCTCGGAATCTTGATCCTCCAGTAAGGGCTTCTGACATGAGATGCTGATTACTCTTCATTTCCCTCTCCAAATTCATCCTTTACCTATCTCTGCCCAGTTCTGTTTCTTAAGAGGCTGACCTCTTTATGGACTGTACCACCGAAGCTCTCTTGCCTTCTGGTTTCCATTTGGTTTCAGCAATGCTGGAGACTAGCAGATAGGGGATAAGGGAAGGTAAAGTTTTGTTCTCCCTGCTTCTCTTTGCCTGGTTTCAGCAGTGGCCATCTTCCTTTACCTATATTCACAGCTATTTTAATTAGGTGGCCCTGGCTCTGCTTTCACTGGGTGACATGATCCTCTTTTTGTCTAGTGTGGAGGAGGTAAAAGCTTTCCTTGTAGCTAGTCCTTGCATGTTGCACCATTCGTCATTGGTAGCCTTAATCTGGCCCACACTTTCGTAAATAGTCACATCATTAAATTTTTTTTAATTAGCCCTTTCACTATACCACCTGTCTTTTGTGGGATCCCTGACTGATACATGGTTGTTGAGAAGCAGACACAAAGGATGTGTAATTGGTGGGAATAGGTCTTTATGAATGTGACTGACCTTTAGGGGATAGTGATGTGGAGGTCATGATATATGTCTCAGAGTTTTTTGTACATACATTTTAGGCAGATGGAAAAACAGATATTGTGAGGAGAAGGTTGCTTGAGGAATATGGTGAGTTAGGATTTTCTCTCTGAGGGGATGAAATATTAGGATGGGTACACTTGCATAGCCTTCTACTCTTCCGCTAAGTTAGTACTTTCTAGAATCGGCACAGTAACAGGCAACAGAATAGGCGGAGTGAAGGTTAGAGCCGCAATTTGAAGCATGTGTGCATGAATCAGCCAGTCCGCCCAGCAAGGACTTGGCCTGCTTACCTCCTTTGGGGGTAATGAATGTCTACCATACTGGAGTCAACTCATGAATTAAGTGTAAAACTGCATAGCTTTGGGGATTGGCTCTCCCCTCTTTACTGAGGCAGAAAAAGAGCGGCCAGCAAAGCTCCATCAGCACCTCAAATGGGAAACGGGTAAGAGCATTTTAGTTGAAGAGCATGTTGAAGGTACAACAGAGTCATTTCTGGCAGAGTTACTGACTGTAGTGGCTCTATGCTTTATAAACTGAGCAGTAAGAAGTGCCCTTGGGCATGCATCTGGTGAGGCTATAGGAACAACGGAAAAAGTGGGAAATAAGAAGCTAAATCATCGTGACGTGCACTCACTTTCTAAGGAGGCTTCCTCCTTAGAAATGGCAATGGTGCCACTTTCAAAGTTCAATTCAACCCAATAAACGGGTTACCAAATTATTGCCTTAATCCTCAGGGCTACAGCCCTAACATATCTCCGTACCTTTAAAGCCCATCAGATTGCAGAAAATTTGGCATATTCAGTCACTGCATGCAGACTCGGGTATTTTTGGTCAAAAACAGTGAACTACATAGCCAAATTTAAGTGGAGAGTTTAGTAATTATCTGGTAACTTATTGTTTGCCAACAGCTAAATAGGATCATTCTGGACGTAAGTTGATTTTTTTTGGCCTATTCAGCCAATCTGAATTGGCTGTCTATGGCAGACCAAAGTTAACAGATCATGGGCTTTTAGACAAGCGACTATCATTAGCAGAATGAAATGCAGTCATATTCAGGGAAATCATAAAATCCCTTGTGTTTCAGCTGGGATTAAAAAGAAAGAGTGAAGAACAATGTATATGTAAACTTTTTTTGGTATTGAGTGGTTAAATACTGATGGAAAATTAGACAGTGTTAAAAATAGAAGTTCCACATTCTAAAATTTTAGATCCAGAGAAAAATGAATAACAATAGATATTCATCTTTTGATGAGTGCCAATTGAAATGGCTAATGATACAGGCCCAATTTACCGGATTTCTGCTCTGTGTTCATTGGGCAGAGCTGGTTTCACACAAGTCTCTGACTTTGCTCTGAGGTAAATCTCTACCCTCTATATTTCTCCACTTCTATCCTACTCAATAAAGAACCACACATCCCCACGCATAGTGAACAAAGCTATTATTTAATGGAATCTTTCCACTGTGAAACCAAATTATTTTAATTGGCTTAAAATAATACTAAATGCTGAAAGCCAAGTACGCGACCTCTGGCCCTGCTGGTGTTTAAGATATCATACTCTTCATATTTCTGGTGAGAGTCTCAGGCCCGTCTCTGAAGAAGGGCCAAATGTAAATAAATTCATAGTGTTTAGATCAGGGTTTTGCCAATGTATATTATGTCTCATATAAGCCTTTATTATGTAACTTCCTTCTTTGGGTTTTACAGAGTTCTTGTTTGTTGACGTTTAAGGTGTGTCTAGAAAGTGTATTTTTGATTTATCCTACTCACCTAGGCAGAGTGCCCTGGACATTAGGGATCTGGTTTATACTTCGTGGTTTATTTTTTGAGGTTGTATATTTCCTACATTTTGTGCATGTGCCCTTGGACTTCTTAGGAAAAGCTTGATAGATCGTTTTTATAAATCAATAAATAAGTAAGTAATACATCATGGATCAAAGGCCACAGCAGCAGCACCATAGAGAGAATTATATTGTCCTAGGCACTTATGTACTTATAATGATGGTATCCTTGGACCCAAGGCCTAACACGTTTTTCATTAGAGCTATTAGATTCCATACAAGTTCAACAATTACAAACACTCTGGTGAAGATGATTAAAATTCAACAGGCTTCTTTTACAGGCGTCAGAGTTTAGTATTCCCATGTCTTCGTCTTTGGCCTGACTTCTTTCTCTACTTCAGAATTCCCTTGTTTGACTTCCAAAAGCTACTCTATTAATACCCCTTAAACCCAGAGGCATAACTGAAGAAGAATGAAACTTGGAATTCTCGAATCTTTCATGAGCCTCCCAGAATCTGGGTCCAGCTTAGGAATTCCATCCAGGAGCAAGCATGCCTGTCACTCTACATGCTCCAGGTCAAACTTCAGAACCTCTAATCTAAGAAGGGGTTTTATCATTTGTAAAATCCACCAGGTTTCCTTTGGAGGAGAGGAGAGACTTTGAGAGGGGTACTCCCCAGGAGTTGTGATCCAGAATGTACTGTTTGCCTGGGTGGCTATTCATCTGCCCTGTTTAGCGCTGTCTCCCAGTCCTCAGCACAGTGCCTGGCACAGTGGAGGACTCACACATTATTTGCTGAACCCATGAATGAATAAATAAAAATTTGTAAAAGCAGGTAGAAAAGCCAACAATTTAGTAGGTAGACTTGAATCTCTAACATAAACATATATCACATACCTTTCAAAGCAAAGTAAAGATATATTTTATGAATAAAAGAAAATAAACTACAGGGAGACAGAAAAAAAGGAGATGCAAAGGGGAAGAGAGAGAAGAAACAAGATTATAGCACTTTATTCTGATAATGTGACTGAGTATTTTGGTATGCTAATATGCTTAGTTTTCTGTTTAATTGTCTTGTTTTGGCTTTTTTTCCCTCCTGTTTTGAGGGAAATAGCATTGGGCAGACTTAGAATCGTGGTCACTGAAATTTGTTCTAAAAGCTCCTTCCCAACCTTCCCTTTCACCATTTTATTTCCAAGTAATTAGCATAACAACATCAACAGCAGTAAAAATAACTCACGTGCTTTAAAGCCTTACTCTTTGCCAAGCATGAGCTTAAGTGTGCTATGTACAAATCTGTGCTGAAGCCTCACGACTATTCTAAGTAGATGTCATCATTTCTCTCATTCTACAGAGGGGGCAGTGAGATAAGGAGGCTTAAAGGAGTTAAGTTCCTTTGCTCAAGATCACACAGCATGTATGTGGCAGATTTGAATCCAGGCAGCCTTTCCCACACCCTCTTCCTGGGTTCTCAGTGTTCTCAAATCATCCTCCTGGTGCCCACAACCCCCATCACTGTGCTCACTTTGGCTGTGAAGCCGCAGGGGTCCTATCTGGATGGGCTTTCCTAATTGCTCATCCTTCAAAACTTGTATATCTTGTGTTTCTTCAGAGCCCTCCTCTGAGAAATATATCTTTGCTAATGGATTAAGAGCTGATAATGAGTTCATTTGTTGTCATTCCAAGGAAAGTCATTTATATATTTAACAGAGACCCCCTGAAGATTGTGTTTTGCCCAAAGGAGTAACTACAACATTGAGAAGTTCAGACAGTTGGTGGATTTTGAGGGGAAGAGCATCAATTTGGTCCAGGCTGACTTTTCAGTGTCCTTCACATCACACTAAAAAAGCAGATGCCTTTTTGGCATATGCTCAGGGAAGATGTGATGGGAGAGAAAGTGTTGCCTGTTTCTTCACTATTTATAAGTGAATCTAGTCAGGCTCATTTATATGTATGTCCTTGTTTCCTCTTTTGTCTATGAGAGCACCCAGAGAAAGTTTGGCCTGTATCCTTGGGGGTTTCTTGGGAAAGAGGGCAGTTTGACACTGGAAAAGAGACTGCGTTGCTCTTTGTTATTGACGTTTGTGCTGATGCAGCAAGCAAGCTTCTCTATGGGTGTATGTGTTCTGAATCAATTCAAAGTTCTTCCTTTAGTGGTATTGTTTGTTGTGATATAAATGTCTGGATGGAGAATAGGAGAGAGAGAGACAGTCAGAGTCAGAGACGGAGACAGAGAAGAAAGGAAGAGGAGAAGGAGAAAAAACCCTGGATTTAATATGGAATTGGGTTTACATTTGTGCTTGTCTGTGAGATATATTGGAAATAAAAATTTCATTCTTGAGTTAACAATTTCAGCTCAACTGTATACATAGTCCAATAGTCATGATGAGAAGCTCAGAAAAGAAGCACTAATGATGGAAAGAACAGTGGCCTGTAAGTCAGGAGACCTGGTTTCTCGGACTCACCCTGCTGTATCCTACCTGTGAAAACTTGGGCAAGTCAACTCACCTCTCTGATACTCAACTAGGGGAACTTCTAGGTTTGGACATGCTGTAATTTAATGATTTGGTGATTTAAATCTTTGCCATTTATAAACCTTTACTTCAAGGACCTCACCAGCTGTCTTAGGTTGAGATCCTAAGAAGCAGACCCTGAGACAAAGATTCCCACGCAAGAGATTTTTAAAGGAAGTGTCTCAGGGAAGAACAGTAAATGAATGGGAAGCAGGACAGGAAGAGTAGGCAGCCAGGCAAAGATCCATCCCAGGCAAAGTTCTGCAGAATGTCCATCTGCTTTATCCTCAAGGGAGCTCTGGAGTGTTAGTCATGCCTGAGAGTTGTCATGACGTGAGGCAGGGGAGCTGGGTTTCCTACCCCCGTCCCTTGTCAAGGGCCACCTTTTCTCCCCTGCTCCCCTACTCCCCATTTCCCTGAACTTCTGGTTTCCTCCCAAGCATGCATGCAAAGGGACTCTCGCGGCGTGAGGGCAATTCTCCTAAAAAGAGTGGATGCAGGCTGTTGGAAGTGAAAGCTATCCAAGGGGGAATGATGCACAAAAATGGTAGAAAGAGACCTGGGGAGAGCTGGCTGGAGTACCCTTCTGCTCCTCTCTACCATGCATTGTGAAAATAGCTAAGTTTGTGACATGGCTAAGTTACTGTCAACATTAAATTCACATGGAGAGAAAGATAGTAAATAAGGCTTAGTTAGAAAGCAGCCACTCTCTTTCCAGGACTCACTGGTGAGGCCAAATGCCATTTGTCAAACCAAACAAATTTGTTACCCTCAAATTGATTATCCTCAAATCTGATTGCTATTGAAGTTTCAGGAGATATGGGAAAGGCATTCATAATATCTGCTGCAATGTAGAACTTTGATTTCCTCTTAGGTCAGTATACCATTTTTCATGTAAGGCAGAGACAGCCTTAGGGCACAAGTTGCCTGCTCTTTATGAGTGGTGTCCAGAATCTTGTAAATGAGAATACTCTAAAAAGTAACCACAGGAGCGTAAAAACGAACTAACAGAAAAGTAACTGGGGGAATCTACACATATTCCAATATTCTTAAAAGCAAGGATATTTTTGTTCAATTTTCAGCCCATGGTTTTATTCTCTCCTTAGACACACTTTTTTTTTTTAAATGAGTTACTCATTTTCTTTCAAAACACCTACATACTTAAAATGTTTTCCTTATGAATCAATTTTTTATTTGACAGAAGTAAAGATACTTGTGCCCATAAAAAATGCCATGTGTTTTTGAAGTGTTAGAAAAAACAGCTCTTTGGCACTAAACAAAGCTGAGGCAAGAACATAGGAGAGCAGCTGCCGAATGACAGAAAAAATGTAAGATAATGAGACATGTGAGAGAATGTATAATTTAATGTGGGGCTTGAAGCAAATGGCGGGAGGAGGAACATAAATGAGAAAACAGTTAAAAATAGTGACTAAAATGCCTTTAAATCCAATAAAACATAAAATGAATCAATTAGTGCTTAAACATTGGAGGAGGCACGATGCTGTGAAAGAATCTGGAAAAGGCTGACAGATTTTTAGTCTGTGAATTTAAATTCATAGGACCAACAATTTCTCTGCCTAGCGAGATTTATCTGCTGTTTTTTCTTCTTATACTAGTTGACAAAATGACTTCCTTTCTTTTCCACTTTCTGAGCTGAGAATCAATCTGTTATAAAAGCCTCGGTTTTCAGTTTTCTGAAAACATCCCACAAGATGTGTGATAAAATGTGTGCAAGTTTTAGAAAATTCTTGTAGCTCCCACTAAACTGTGGCTCTCTCTGCATATGGATATTAGAGGTGCTTCTTAGAGTGGACCAGAGCTGGCTCATTGGGCCAGGTTGATGGAGTTCTTGGGAATGACGGCAGTAGCACGTGGCCCTCTATGATGCTTCTTTACTTCTTCCCAGATTCTAATTATATTGTCCAGGGGTCTATGTATTCGATCCTATAACAATAACATCCAGAGCCGTTCAGTGAGTGCTTATTCCATGGGAAGTTATGGAAGGCTTTGAAGAACCTGAAAGCTTTTGAGAACAGGTTGGCTATATGTGTCTTCCTGGGATGATTTACCTGAAGCTTGCATTCATGGAAGTAGAGGCCTGGACGACATCTAGAAACCCTTGTTGTTTCTAGGAAAATAGTGTGTTCTCCATAAACAAGTACTCACTCAGTACTGGTTAAATACATGAAGAGATAAAATAGTATGAAAATGAGGTTCACAGGTTATGCCAACAAAATGACATTTTCACCTTAGAATTTTGGGACCGTAATAAATCTTTTTAACTAAAGTCTAGTTTAACTGGACTTAAACATCTTTCTCTTAGGTTTTTACACTTTCAAAATTCCAACCATTGATTCATCTTATAATAGATACATAATTCAAATGGGTTAGTTTTCCAGTTTTTCTTCAATTTTCCTCCAAATTAATGGTATGTGCAACAATCAAGAGCACTGAGGAAGCATGGCAGATAACATGTGTCTTTCCAAGATCTTTGAAATTTTCCCCATATTATGTTATTCATTGCAAGAATATATTTTGTGGAGAGATCTGTATCAGAGTTTTGTGACCAGCTTTGGTCTTTGACTCTTATCCTTTTCTACTAAGGTAGTATTTCTAAAACATGGTCTATGAACCTACAGCCTCAGAATCACCTTGAAAGCTTGCTAAACCTCAGGCTCCTGGGCTCCAAAACAAACCGATGAACTAGAATGCTAGGGCTTGGGCTCTGAAATCTGCATTTTTCTAAGCCGTCGTGGTAATTCTTGTGGGAGTTGAGAACCGCTGGCCTAAAATATAGAGTGTACTCCAGACAAAGTTGTGCAACAAGCTTTGCCCTCCATGATGTTTGGCTACTCCTCCATGTCCCTCCCCTTCCTCCAGCACCTCTGGTTGTTATTTCTGTCCCCCCAAATGTGTTTTATAATGAATTTACACTAATGCATCAATGACTTGATTTGTTGTCCACCAATACTGTGTATTTTAAAAATAGGGCTCCTGAGGATAGTAAGGTAGGCCTAAAAATGACCGGTTCTCTAATGCAGACGTTCAGCCACTGTAACAGAGGTGTTATCTGGGGAGAGGGGGAACCTCTATCACATGGCTAGTGCAACCTACAACCTTTCACCTACTTACCACGTGGCCATTCTAAAGTCACTTGGTGCAAGGTCCCTAGAAGCAGGAGTCTGAGTAGGAACAAGGCAAACGCAACAGCAATCTTTTATTTCCCACCGCCCCTTAAAAGTATTTAGTTAGGGAAAATTCTTTCCCTGCCCTGGATGAAAACTTGTGCAGTTCCACGACATTTTGGTCCTTTAAAATAAAAAAATGCAGTCTCAATGGAGTCATTCACAATATCTAGTCTGAACTTGATTTAAAACTAAATCTTCCCTTTTCCCCAGCTGGGCTTTGCTTTGGGCTGTCTGCACATAGTGGCCTTTCTCCTTTTTTCCCCATCTGGCATTTTTCGTCTTCTCCTAGCTCAATAGCTACTATTTCTCATTCTGCCAGGATCGAACTAAGGGGTAGAGAAGGCTAAGAGGGACAGGAAAGTTATTACTCGATCGGTGCGGTCTTAGGATGGTTGGACATTCTGACTACCGAACGCTTCAGTCAGTTCTTCAGAAACTGCCACTGGGCACGTTTGACTGCATGTCTTGTGATAATCGGTGATGCGTTTTTCTTGTTACCCGTTCCTTCCTCAGCCCATGGTTTTCTCCTCTCCCTCCTTCTTTCCCTTCTTCCACCTTCCACACTGGGTGCTTTCTCTGTCTGTTTTGCCTGGGTTTACTCAGGAGCTGCATTCAGCTGGAGGGTTGGCTGGGCTGGAAGACCCAAGACGGCCTCATTCATACAGCTAACTAACAGTTGACGCTGGCTGTAGCCTGAGATGTCTCTCTTTCTTCTCCCACCTCCTGCCAGTGTCTGTCAGCAGGTGCGATTGACTCCAAGTGGTGGTCTCAGTGCAGAGTCTCAAGAGACAACAACAGAAGTTGCAAAGCCTCTTAAGGCCTAGGCTTCTAAGTTACATAACGTCACTGTTATCACATCTTATCTGTCAAGGCAAGTCCAAAGGCCAGCCCAGATTCAAGAGGTAAGGAAGTAGATGCCATGTCTTAAGGGAGGAAGGGACAAAATCACAATGGAAAAGATCTTAAACATCATGATGAGAGGAATTTGTGTCACATTTTGCAATCTACCACACTGACTTTTTAGAGTTTTTCAAATTTATGTCAAATACTAGTTCACTGTGTCTCTGTAATTCCAGAAGACATGTATCAAGCTCTCTGAGTGGTTCCTGGGCTTGAGGGCAAGTAAAACATGAGGCAGAAGGACATGCAGAAGAGCTCATTCCAAAGAAATCTTCTTTATAAACATCTCCTTGATTTCTGATACTCCCATCCTTTTATACCATCAATTATGGGTAAGAGGCAAGTAACCTGTTTGTGGATGATGGATGACTTTTTTATAAATTCTTTATGTGGTCTCATACCTCCTTTGATATGTAATAGTTATTGCATTTTGGTGTTTTCACCAAAACTTTAACATTTTCTTATACTTATTTGAGAAAGATTCCCAAAATGAACCTCTCTAACTTCTGAGCAAACAATATCTACTAGTGCAGCTTTGGAGTCACATGGGCCAGGATCTGGCTCCCAGATAGCCACTTACTTCTTCTCTCTGAGCCTCACATGATCATCTCTGCAAGGGGATTGATATGACATACTTCATGTGAGGCTCACATGCATTTTGGCAATCCCATTCTTCTTTACCGTGATTCGTTTACAGTGCTGTGTAACCTGATTCTGGCTAATTACGTGTAAGATTAAGTCTGCTTGGGATTTCCAAGACAGCTCTAAAAGAATAAGCCTCTTTCCTTTGTCCTCTTCCCTCCTTTTCTTACTTTAGATGCTATTGTGTGAGGACATGATATCTGGAGCTAAGGCAGTCATCTTGTGACCAAGAGGTGACAAGCCTAAGGACAAAAGGCCATTTCACTGAGAATAGTGGACATGTGAGATTGGAAGAAGATCCTGGCTCAGCCACTGAACCAACCTGGAATTGCTACTTCCAGAATCCTTATTATGTGAGAGAGTTAAACATCTTTATTATTTCATTACTGATGGTTGAGTATTTTACTTGCAGCCAAAAGCATCCTGATTGATATAGTGGTTATTATCGTATGTAGGGAAGGGGCTAGTACCCATATTTTTCAGATTGGTTTAAAAAAGTAAGTAAAGCAAGGCTAAAAGAGTTAAATAAATTGACTAAGCCATGCTGTTAATCAGTAGCAGACAGGAACCTAGAGACCCTGACCTCTAACTTTCAGGATACATTTCCAGTCAGCAAATATTTATTGAGCACCTTCTAAATGCAAGTTTCTAGAAGGTACCTTCTCCATTGCTGGGCCTGAATATCAGGAGGCAGCCTGATGTGGGGGAAACAAGGTGGCAAAGTGATAAGAACACAGGCATTGGATCCACAGACAGGCCCATTTCTGCCACTTAATCACCGTGGGATTTGGGGCAAGTCTCCTTTCTCCTCTGAGCCAAGTTTCCACAGCTGTCAAGTGCAGTTGAGCTGACCTAGCAAGGATGTGGCAAGGATTATATGCAAAATTAAGTAAGATAACGTCTTTGAGGCCTATCTCAAGATTGTCTCCAAACTAACCGTTTTTTTTTTATTATTATGTAGTTGTGTCCCAGTTTTATGTTTTATCTTATTATTATTATTTAAAAAATTATTTTATTGAGGTCATATTGCAAGCTAGCCTTTTTAAGATGTCAGCAAAGTGGTTGGGTTGGGATTGGTTCCCCAATGGCTGGTGAAGGGGGACAGAATGCCTCTGAAAGGCAATTTGGAGTTTTTAGGGCAAGAAGACAAGCCAAACTAAACCCTTCTGGGAAAGTCTTTATCCCAAGTGTAAACTCAGGGGGCCAAAGGCTGGCTCCAGTTGGTGATAAGAGTGGTAGATGGGACTGGGTCCAGAGGGCGGTGTTTGGGAACTAGCGTGGGTGAAGTTCCAGGAAGATAGCTGCAAAAAAACCCTCAGGGTGTCTCTACCCTGCCCCTTGCTGCCCCTGGGTCTTGGATGTGTGGGTGTGTCCACCTGGTGTAGAAAGCCAGCAAGGCAGATGTAGAGGTTTCAAGTGTGTACTGGGTGCTTCGAACAGAGAAGCTCAATAAGCTTTCTCTTGGAACTAATCCAAATGTCAGAAACTCCTTCCTCCTGCTTCTCCCCATGGCTGGCGTGGGGAAGAAGCTGCACATCTTGCTGGAAGAATCTTTACAGGGAAGTAGGAGTATGTTCTGGGAATCAAGGAGATTGAAATAGGCTTCACCCCCAGGTTGAGCACAGTTGGTCTTTGGTTGGGAGGGGACTGTGTCAGCCTGCAAAGAACTGGCCCAGAGGCTTTGGGTGGCAAGTACTAGTGGGAATTTGCATAAGATTGGGCTCCCTGAAAACAGATTCTGAGCTAGAGAGACTCATGCAGGAGCTTCATTGGAAGTGCTCTTGGGACCACTATCTGTAACGCAGTGAAGGAAGCAAGATTAGCAAGAGGGAGGAGGTAAACTTAAGTACAGTGGCAACAAAGGCTTCTGCCAATCCAACCAGAGTTATGAGGCTGAGAGTACCGTCAAGGAAAGGGGACCTTCCTTTAACCAAGCATTGGATGCAGGCTGTCCGAGGAGAGGGGTATAACCTTGGACAAGGCAGCTTCCTTTGGCTGAGCACAATTCTCAGAGAGGGATGCGGCTCTAAGTCATGGACAGACAACATTCCCTACAGCTCAAAGAATGAGTGGGTGAATTGGTCTTGAGAGAGAGACCTGGATGGCACATTATAGCATCTACTATAAAACCCAACTCTTGCCTCCTGCTAAACAATATGACTGAATACAAGGGCTTTATAATTACTCTCAGCCCAGTCTGCCTTAAGCTGTGTAAATTCGTATGTAGTTGTTGATTTAAAAAAATGCTCACAATATTTTTGTGTGCAAGTTCTTGAGTACTCGGCCTGTCTGCCAGTCACTAGTATTTCTCACTGTCTCAGGAGGGGATTCTGCCCCAGCCCTGGTCCTGAGGCACCTTACCCACCCCCAGCCAGCTCCCAGCCAAAGGGAAAAGCCAGAAGAACTCTGTAATAAGTGTGCTACAGCAAGAGTTGTTCCCGTAGCCAAAGCTCTCATTTAGAGGCACATATCTATAGACATCAGTCAAATATAGGTGGATATTCAACCTCGCCCTACCTAGAATTAGGGAAAATTTATCACTACTTCTTGGGAGACCTTACAGCTTATTAAAGTTAAGAACCTGGACCCTTTATGTGATCTTGAGGCACATTTGCAAAATGGCCAAAATTCTGTTATATTACCTCAAAAGGGTATGTATTGAAAGCCTCAGGTCAAATTCTTTCATTCTCTTACAGCTGTCATAGTAATAATCAATAAATGTGACATATAATACAATTGGTTTCTAAGATTGGTATTCACTGTTATTTTGGTGTTAGCACCTGAGATAAATATTTAATGAGTGACTGTGGTGTGTCCTATAGTAAACACTTTCTACGTATTTATTTTTAAACTAGGCATCAGTTAGGCACAATTATACCCACATTTCACACATGATGACACTGAAATGTACAGATGAAGTGATTTGCCCAAGCTCATGCAGCTAGTAAGTGGCAGAGCTGTGGTTGGAACCCAGGTAGTTGAGTGTCAAAGCTTGGGGACTTTCCTTCCACAGCACACTGACAATCACCCAACCCTATCCCCCAAGAGGCTGACGAGCAGGACATGAGTAAAAATCCTGAGATCTAGACAATAGAATGCTATTACACTTAAGCAAATTAAAAATAAGGAAATAAACTTAAGTGTTTAGAAAGTGCACAGGATGAGTATTTGAAGATTATTCCTACATCAGCTCCTACACATTCCAGCATAGTTTGATGTCGTGGGTGACTGTTTGGTGAGGCAGATCAGACAGAGGGTCCTAGCAGCAATAACCTTAAATCAAGAAAGTTTACTCCAAATGTTCCCAACATAGCCCAAAGCCAGCAAAGTTCACAGCTCTACATTAAAATGTTAGAAAAAGATCACATTGCAGCAGCTGCTTATGTGGATTACCTAGTCTAGCCATTCTGCTAAGACTTAAAGAAACCTGTCTGAGTTGTAGGAAGAAAAAAAAGCAAGCCTCTAAAATATCAAGTTGGTGCTTGTTGGTAGAGCCGCGATTTCCCATTTGTTGCCCCAGAAGACTCAGGTGTATCTGAAATAAAGTCAAGATGTTTTTCCAGACTCTAAAATAGTGGAACATTTCATTTCTGTACTACCCCCACTATGTCCTATGCTGTTTCTAGAACCACAACTTGCCTTGAAAGTTTTTTTTAATCCTTGAAATGTTTCACAGCAATCCAAAGGACGTTAGGAAATCTCAGTCCCTTCTCACAGCCACTTTATGCAACTTCCTTTAATATTTCACAAAGAAATAAGATCAAATGGACTCTGTCCTCTGCAAATGTCCTCTGAGAAGGCCAGTGATATCATTACCATGTGTGTGTGCGTGTACACGCTTTTGATATTTAATGTACCTTAACATAGATTAAGATTTTTATCTTCAAAACATCAGAGTATGGTCTATAAGGCATGGTGTGATCTCCGTTTTACACAGGGGGACACTGAAGTTCAGTCTTGGCAAAGATCTCACAATGAGATTAGAAACCGTGGTGGTGCTTTTCAGCCAGCAAATTGGATATCTCTTCCTGAGCTCCTACGTTCCCATTTCTCTCCACAGTGCTATTTTCGACAGCCTTGGTTTCTTGCCTTTCCTTGTTATTGTGGTTATTGTTGGGGTTAATCACAGTCAGAAAAACGGTGAAAGTAGATCTTATGAGAATATTTCTCTGTGTGGTGATGTTAAAGACCTGATGTCTGCCGTCGTAAGTTTAGTTAGGATAATCATCTAGACACAGAGGTGGGAATGATGTTTTTTTCAGGGTTCAGAGATTTGTTGAGCGGGAAGAGAGTCAGAGTATAAGTGTTCTGGCCCCTCAGTGCAACGTTTTTATCACAAGGAACAAAGTAAAAGTTAAACTGTCAATCTAGTTTGAGGAAGTTTATGAAAAATTATGAATTACCTATGAGGTAACTGTGAACCTGAAACGGGGGTCATGTTTCTCATCTTGTTCTTGTGATTTCAAGACTATTTAGGCTTCTGTTGTGAAATGTTTTCTCAACTTGAAATCCCAGGGTTCCATGTGCATGGAGAGAAGTGGCATAAAAATACACACCACTGATGTCACTTCAAGAAAGGTCAATGAAATTCATGGTGTTACTCCTGGAATATAAACAGACTGAAAAGAATCAGTGTGGTAGATCTCTTGGTTTACCCTGTGCGTAGTTTGTTGGTTAAGCTTTTGTTTGGCCACATGTAACCTACACCTGAACTACAGTGGCTAACCAAACAGGGGCTGAGCTTTCAGACTTTGCAAGGACTACGGAGGTCATCGTCCCAGGGTCGGTGTTCAAGGATACCAGCAAGGAATCAGGCTCCTTCTTTTTTCTTGGTCTGCCATCCTTAATGTATGGCTTTCATCCTCATGGGCTTAAGTTCCCTTCTGGGCAGCATGGTCAAGTTTCAGGCTGAGGACAAAAAATAAAAAACAAAAGGCATATGTGAGCTTCCTCTTTCCCTTTTAAATAATAATAATAATAATAATAATAATAATAATAATTAAAAAAAACTTTTCAGAATCCCATCGAATAGAGTTGCTTTTATATTTCATTGGCCCGATCTGGGTCACCTGACCATACCTAGCTGTAAAGGAGTTGGAGGAGGTATTTTAAAGTGGTAATAAAGCCACACTTAATTTTTATTTTTGCTGCTAAGGAAAAAGTAGAGACTAGTTATTGGGTGGGAAGCCAAAATTAGGAATAGGATTAACGCCTGTGGGAAGGAAAGGATATACTTTCTCTTTCTTTCAAACTTTATGCTTGACGCATTATATATGTTCAAATGTTCCATCTTCCACAGAGTTTCTCTTCACTCTCACCATTTTCTCTGGATTCCTATGGCACTTTGTCCTTTACTTTAAATAGAGTGTCATTAATCCCATTCTATCCAGGTTGTTTACATGCCTGTTTTCCTCATTTAGACAGACAGCTTCTCAAGGATAGAGACCTAGTCTAATTCACCTTTGTAATTTCATCCTTTACTACCATGACTAGTACACTAGTAGGAGCTAAAAAGCTTTCTTGAATAAATATAAGGACATTGCAAGGAGTGGTAGGTCATGATCCCTAGGAAATAGACTCTGAGATTCTGGGGTCTATCTACGTGCCTCTTCCCCAGACTTCCTTCTTCCTTCCCCCAAATCCAGTCTTCCATGCTTTCTCCTCCTAAGCACTTGACCATCCACAACCTCCTTCCCCTGCCTGCTCCTCACCCCAAGATTCTGCATATACACTTGCTGTGTCCAGTTTTCTTTCCTCACAAAGTGGTTGACCAGCACTGCCTGAACTTTCCTTTGGAAGGATTCCCTCTCACCTTGAGTAGGGTTATAGTGCAGCAATAACCCAACCTTGGGTTGTACCACACACCAAGCTGACTCCTCTGAGAATAAAGCTCATTTGTTTCCTCCTCAAAAGAGATCCCCACCCCCAATGCAACCAAAGATATGAGCTGAGAGAGAGGCTTGGGTGTCACAGTTGTGGGTGGCATGGAGTCTGGCTGTTTGCTCAGGCAGCTTACTTGTACTTTCCGGCCCTGCTTGTACCTGATCTCTAATGTTCCTCTTCCATCCTGTGATTTTGATTTGATTAGTCTGAAAGAACTATGGCCTGCAAGCCAAATCCGGCTTATTTTTGTAAATAAAGGTTTGTTCTAACACATTCACACCTATTCACTTCTCTATCATCTCTGTCTATGTTGCTTTCTACTACAAGAGCAGAGGTGAGTAAATGCAATGGGAACCCTCTTGCCCACAAAGCCTAAAATATTTACTCTTTGACCCATCATAGAAAAAGTTGGCTGACCTCTGATTTGGGGAAATCTGGGAATGCAATATTTTTGACTGAATTAACTCATATGTTCTCATCCCAATTTTCAGGGTTCCACCAATGGGGACCTTGAGCTTGGTAGAACAGACATGCTGAGGCAGAGGACTCAGCTTTCTTTGGAGCTGTGCTACTGCAGTTACTAAGTACTGGGTTTGATTCTCAGTCTTTTCTGCCCTTTGGCTACAGGAGATGAGAGTTTCTTTATATGCCAAAATGCCTTCTGTCTTTCACATTTTACCTTCTATTGGTGATTAATCACACTCAGCTTTTCATTGTCTTTCTCCAGGACATCAGTGGCCCCCAGCAACAGCCACCCAGTTGCATAGTCCTTACAAACCTCTCAAATACCTGAGAGATTGTATCTGCCAGTGCATTTCCTTCTCTCAATATTCTGACCCAGTTCACACTCTGGGCTGGCTTCATAGGTTTGTAACCTGTGGAGTGGCACAGAGCCCTGTGATTTTTTTTTGAGAGATCTCACATTTGTTTAATGCTACGCTGTCATCATCTTGAAATTCTTAATGATTTTATCCTTGCATTGTATTTTGGAAGTGAAGTCTGATGAAACAATGGAGTGTGTGCATAAGCAGCAGAGATAGGCACAATGTGCATGTCCGTTACTCTTTGCCATTCCATTAGTGCAAAGCCTTTGCCATGCTCCATGAATGCAGAATTCCCCCAACATACGTTGGAGTTCAGAGAGATGCAAAGCAAGTAAAAGATAAGCATTTTAAGTTTGCACCTGAGTAAGGGATGAGGACTGGGATGACAGAGGAAAGAGAAAGACAGGGCATAGTTTCTTTTCTTTTTAGTCCTTCCTTATTCATCAATACGCCAAAGACAGTATTGGTAGACTGTGCTTGTATCAAGAAATGAAATGAAAACAGTTGAGTTATTGTTGTAGTGTTTCCACTCTTCTGCTAAGAACGAAATACATATGCATATGTAAGCTAGGAAATAAGAATTGTAGCATTTTAACGATTCTGCATACGAGTTAAATAACCTTATATTTGCATTTAAAACTGTTGTGCACAATATAAAGGTGAGTGGTAAGACTCATGCCAATAGTTTAAAATTTTAATTGACAACAGTAGATAGCAAATAAAAACTCCACAAGAAGTCAGAGACTGCAGAAGAAAAGGAAAAACTTTATATTTTAGAACCTTTGGTGGTGCTTTTTTTCTGTCTTTTTTTTGAACAAGGGGCCTCACGTTTTAATTTTTCACCAGGTCCTGCAGATTACGTAGGTGGTCCTTTCCCCACTGTGAAGTTTTTCACAGTCACTTTCCTGCTAAGGGCAATCAGTGCACCACCTCCCGCTAGTCTTCATTGCTGGCCAGTTGGTGAGGGATCCAGCTCCAAAATCCCCTTTCAGAGTCTGGTTCCCAGGATGGCATCTGGGAGCTGTTTTAGGTTTGGTTCCCCAGGGAGAAAGCTCTGAGATGGAGATTTGCTCATAGGTGCCCCGGGGCTTGATTTCGGGAATATCTGTGAGAGTGAGGGAAGCAGGAAGCCAGAGGGAGAAGGCCCATTGTAATACAATTGCGACAGGAGCTTCAGATAATCTTAGGGGGACTTCTAGAGCTGGGATGGCCCTTTAGAGTTGTTCCAATTGAGCAAGGAGCCTGGGCCTTTCTGCCCTCACATTGGTCAGGCATTGGATGCAGGCTGCACTGGGGAGGGAGTCATTCTCCTTCAGCGGGGGGGCGGTTCCTGGAGAAGTGCTTGGTTGTAAGCCCCAGCAGCGAACACTCACAGCAGTTGCGGGGAATGAGTGCCTCAGTCCTGAAGGGGACCTGGACAGCAAAAAGAGTAGCATCTGCTGAACAAGGCCCATGCAACAGCGAAAAACAGGGAAGCATCAACAGATTCCAAGAGAAGCAAAGGTTTTCTCTTAATCTTCCAGTTTTACAAAACTCAGACGATGCAGAGCAGACAAGAAAAATGCTGCTGTCAGATACACCATATAATTACTTTAGTGGTTTAACTATGATTATTAAGATAGAGTCAGGCGATATCAGTTTTAATACAAGAAAACTAGTACTTTTTTTTTAAAGTAATTCCCCCCCCCAACTCCTCCCCCCCTGGGCTCTCCCCCCCCCCCCCCCGCTGTCTTTTTTGTTCCAGTGGTTCAAACTCCATGCCTCGTCTGTCCAGAATCCTGAGTCCAGGAGAAAAGTGGAAGTTAGCATACTCTTTCTAAAAAGCGGTTACCCTTGTTGTTCTATTACAACAGGAGACAAGTCAAACATATCAACTGCATCAGACAACTGTTAGGGCCCACAAGGCAAACATTACAAAACTGTCTGCAGTATATAAGGCAGTTTTAGAATTAAAAATAAAATGCTTCCCTTGTGATTGATGAGATTATGCATGGGCTGGGCTGAGATGGCATGTGAATGTGTTTGTGTGCCTGTGTGTGGGTATGTTGGTTGGGGGTAGAGTGGAGGGGACACACCTTACAAGTTTGAACTGGGCAAGCCCAAAGGACTCATGCTTGGCCTAGGTCCCACGCTACAAGTTTGTACTGGGCCATGAAAGATGATGCTTGGTTCTGTGTGTGACACCTGGTGTAGAGGCTGAAAGGAAGGCATGCCTTGTCAGGGATTTTCCGAGATGCTTTCTGGATTTCTCTACCGTTGTCAGCGGCTCCTTTTAGACGTACACATCTTGTGAACCATGCATTGCCAGGGCACCATTCATTCTGGGAGTGGTCTGCTATTGTTCTTTCTCATTGATATAACCCTGGGTAAAGGGGAAGATCGGCAAGAAGTCAACTTTTTCCCTCCACACAATCAAGAACTCTGTATTTCCTGGTTTGAAGAAAAAAATCAAATTGTGTGGGCTTTGGACAGAATACCCAAGGTTATGGTGAGAGCCAGGCTCACTCTCTCTGTAGGCCTAACCATCCTGCCCTATGTAGTAGTGTCAGAAGAAGTCAAACTTTCAGGGAAATAGAGGAAAGCTCAAAACCCTGGCCTCCAATAGGAAAGAGAGACAGGCTGAAGTTCTGAGGGCCCTTTTCTTTCACTTATCCTCCTCCATCTGTGAGCAGGGGTTAGGGGGTGTTGGAGAATGATGTTTAACCGCTAGTTACCATCTTCATAAAGGAACAGAGTATCACTCATTTTGGACCTTGAGGATGCTGGTTCCATATCGTTAAGAAGAGCATGAATTAAATGAACTTGAAATAGAGGAAAAATGTTTCATGAGGTAGAGAGAGATGCTTGTGCGTTATTGCTGCATTTTGAAAGAGCAAACTTGGATTAAGTTCTTATCATCAAGAGCAGAACAGATTGTCCTTCAGGAATCCACAGGAAGAGAGCACCACAGAAATGCCCTCCAGTGCTTACACACAACTTCATTGCCACAGAAACGAAATTCTGATGCAAGAGATTAAAAATTCTCATAAAAGTGGGAAAGATCTCATAAATGCCTCCTTGACAAGGTGTTCGGCCACTGTGCTCTTCCCTCATCAGATACTGTTCCCCCCCTCACCTTCTAGTTTTTCTAGCACCTAGGAAACAAATTGTCATAGCATTCAAGATAATTTCTCTTCTCATAAAACAATAATCTCGTTGTAAACCCCCAGGAATGCTGCAATAGGTGTCTCTCTGGTCCTTTATTAATGCTGCTGTTATTTGTCTAGCCTTAGAAAAGCTTTTGGCTCAATGTCCTACTCATAGTTTGGGGCTATGGCTTGCTAGCGTTGTCAGGACAAGTAAAACATTTCCCTTTCAGTATTCATTACAAGAAAAAAAATCCTATTGTATTTCTTAAAAGTGACTTGTGACTCATCTCCTGCTTTGGGGTAGAGTTGAACCTTAATATTTGGTCAATGGCGTACTTCTCGGTTGTGAAAGGTAGTGCAAATGTTTAGAGGCTGAGAGATGCTGAAATTGGTATGAGTCTTATTCATTCATGAGCCACACCTACAGGATGCTGGAGGACTGTGTAGAAAGGTTTTAATGAATAAATCTTGCGGATTCTTAGTGTAACTCCGTAACTTAAGATAGAATTCTGAATTCCAGGTGTAGTTGATAATGAGGGAAAGGAACAAATTGGCACATTAGTGCAGACTAATTTTAACTAATATTTTTTCATTTTATCTTTTGAAGAATGAAAATAGCTTTGTTGTTTCTTTATAATTATTAGGTAAATGTTTATATGTTCAAATTTAAAAAAATTATTACAGTTACAATCAGGAGAAAATCATTCACGCATGCTATCACAAACATTTCAGAAAAGACAGGGACATATAAGGAAGAAAATATGTTCATAATCTCACCATCCAGGGGTAATTAGCACTAAGATAGTGGTTTACAGCCTTACAATCTATTTTTGTATTTATATGCAGACAGGTATATTTCCCCATCATCGGATTGTATGGTACCTGTTGGTTTGTGGCTTGCTTTTTTTCATTCATCAGTAAATGAGCCACACCTCTCCTCATCTTTTTTAGTGAACAGATAGACTTATGAAATGTGGAAACATTTTCATAGAAAATGAATTGTCCATTATTTTGTAGCAGTTTGCTGGGAAAACTGGGTAGGCGGGAGGAAACAATTTAATTTTTTTGCTTTGAACTTCTCGCTTAATTATACCAAAGGAAAGTTTCTGGGGACGAAGAGTTTTTGACTATCATAGACCAAACAAAATGACCAAGAGTTGTCAAAAGGTCTCTCAGGATATAGTGCTGTGGGTTTCCTGGGGACCTGCTAGGCCATCTTAGGAAATAAAAGGATGTATTTCTCCACAAACATGCGTCTGAGTCTTCTGTCAGAAGAGTGTATGAAATGTATCTGTGAACCATTTTTTTTGTACTACCAAGAGTCTAACTCTAACTTTATAATATCACTCTCTCTGGGATTTTTCCCTTTCATTTTTATTTCTAGCCGTGTCTAGAACCAAAACTGAATTAAGGCCAGGAATGATGGGGAGTTTATAAATACATTTTGTTTGAAAGTGCTTGCCTTAGGTAGACAAGGTCAAAGTTCTTTTTAGTCAAAATGTAATTTGCTTTTTTTCCTTGTCTCATGTGTTGCTTGTGTAAACAAAAGGAGATTATACAATGAAACTAAAATCCAGTAAAAACTTATCTGTTTGGGGTTTTATAAAAAACCCCAATTGGCCAAACTTGTCAAATACTGCCAAAGGTGAGAAATCCAAATTGATTAAAATTTGGCTATGTTTCTTGAGCCTAAACTTGATTATTAAGTGAGTACCTGGACTGAGTCATGACGTGAATGCTCAACAGAACGCAGAGGGTGTGACTACTGTGGTGGAACTGGATATGCCAACGTGGCCTTCCAAGTTGATCCAGAAGGGATGTCTCTTTGCTTTATCATACTCACCTCCCATATTTCTGAAATGAAACTTGTAACCCAGAGAGGATAAAACTCCTGGGAAAATAGTTGAAAGAGTGAAATTACCAGCAGTCTTGGCTTATGCTATCATATGACTCTGAAAGCCTTTTGCTGATAGAATCATAGGGCTGGAAATGATGGAAAGAGGTCATTCAGTTCGTTTTCCTGCCCAAAGCAGAACCATAAATGCATCATTGGTGGCCTTGCTTCTAGTTAAAATGGTATTTCTTTAAACAAGAAAACACATTTTTTTCAGTAATTACTAACTTGTGTTTACTTTTGTTTCAGTCATAGTAACTTTGTGTCACTGTTGCAGAACAAAAAAGAGATACTGGATTCTGAGAGATTAGTTTCCCTATAGGATTAATTGGTAACATGGATGAAATTAAATAGTTAAACTGTTCTAATAAAATAATAACAAGTTAAGGTAGTTATAAGTACACACACACACACACACATCACATCAGCAATAGCATGTTGTCACAGGCATATTTTCAAAAACCAGTTTCCCAGTAATTAAGTTAAACTTTGGGAAAAAATGTATGAAAATCTCCTGGAGCATTTTGCCACATCCAAAGCCTTTGCTTGACAATCAACTGTGAAAACAATCAACTTTTTACATTTTTCTCATTCATAAAAACAACTAAGTCTAGAAGAAACAAATGGAATTCATAAAATTTTTTGAGGTTTTCCTAAGTTGAATTCATACTGTTAAAAAAAAAACCTTTCATGTTTTGCTTCTTCTATTTCTGCCTCCAAAATATATTTCAACAAAAGTCTCATGCAAATCAATGCCACATTTTCTGGTCATTTGGAATGAACTGTAGACCAAAATAAACTCACATGTAGGCACTACCCACAAGAAGATTATAGTTGGATTTGAGAATTAAGACATAGATACATAAAGAATTAAATAGCAGGTTAAAAGTTAACGCAAGACTGTTGCAGACAGTGCATAATGAATTACCAGATAGGTGGTACAGACAATTGCTTGAGGTCAAAGGAGGAAGAAGATCAATCCTATCATCCTATTATGAAAGAGAGTCAGAATAGATAACCTTTAGGGACCCCTTCAGATTATAGCTGAGTGATACTCACCCCCTCACAGTCAGGTGCTGTGGTCATCTGGACTCACCAGAGTTGTATTTTTCTCCTTGGTACTATGGAGAGAAACAGAAAGAAAAGGAGTTTATTGCCTATATGGTTTATTTTTATCATCCTTCTGTGGGGGACAGACGTGTAAAGATATAAATAATAGTACAGAATTTGTCTTGACACTATGTCTTTACATATGGCCAACCAGGAGGCCCATGCTCAGTAAAAATAAGCACAGTTTTTAGCCCCTTTGGGAGTAGCTGTCCTGGCCCACTGTTTGTTCCTACTGTTGCTCTTCATGCCCTGTTTCATCACTGCATCACTGCTCACTGTCTCCCCCTTGCTCTGATCTTTTTGGATTTGTCTCCTATTTCTGGCCAGGTGCTTGCCCCTGAACTTGGTGGCACCTTTGGCTCTCCAAGTTTTAATCCCGGGCAGCCTCTAGGGCACATCCACTACTGGCTTTTGGCTTTTCTGGATATTGAAGCTTCTGTCTTGCTGTAGAATCCTCTCCAGCACCTAGGGGACTGTATTTGGATTGTATCTTGAAGGATGAACTGAATCCACATAAGATAAAGTAGAAGAACATTCCAAACCAAGGTAATACATATTCAAAGATAAAAAACCATGAAAGAAGTTGGCACATTCCCTATGCTATGATGATATATTCAGATATTAAATCATCTTCAGAGGGACTTCACTGGCTCCATATGCAATTTGATGGCTTCACTCTTGGAAGAACCCACAAAGGGGCTGTTACAGTTGTTCTAATGCCTAGATATCCACAGACTGATCTTTAGAGACATTATCTAAGTACCACAAGTCCATCTTTGTCACCATTGGCACTTTGAACAAGATTACTCCCTTCAGAGTCTGCTGTAGGTCACCCACGATCATTTGAGATGTTTTCTAGTTCACCTGACAGCTATACCACATCTTCTAAGAGCAAGGCCTTCAATTCTCACCCGACTTCTAACGGGCTGTCTTCAGAGAACTTCAGGTTTGCGTGTGCTGCTTCACCTCGATGCATCTATGAAAATTAATACCAGGTTTTCTGGTCACTTGGAATGACCTGAAGGCCAAACTAAACTCACACGCAGACACCAACCACAAGAATATTACAGCTGTATTTGGGAGCTTTCCTTTAGCACAAAATGTCTCCCAATATTTGATGCCTACTTCCAGAACCACTGATCCACTTAGCCTCTCAGGGCAAATTTACAGCAACTTAATGAAGACCTGCTCTTTAATCCATGCTTTTTCTTGCAGTAATAGCATACCCCACCCGCTACTTCCCAGCCCAGTTGTTGAATGATCCCCAAATGCCTAACACACTTTAGAGAAATCCTACCAGATCCTTCAACCGTTTTGCATTCTTTAAAGAAGAGGTAAAAGGCTACAACCAAAATGCAGCACATGCTAGGGGAAGTTAGGTGTCCACATCAGAGGAGAAGCTTAACATCCTAGAGCAAGAAAGGATAGAAAGCACTAGGAATATGATGGCTAGAGAAGAGAAGAAATATGATAATTGTCTTCAAATATTTGAGAGTTGTCATCTGAGTGAGGGCCTAGCCTCATCCTGCATGTTCTCCTGGGATAGAATTAGAACCAACTTTGAAAACATAAGGAAACAGATTTCAGTTCAGTATGAGCAATGTCTAATAAATGTCTAATTTATTAATGATAATGTCTAATAAATGTCTAATAAATAGTCTATGTCTATTAGACTATTAGACTAAATGTCTAATGAATAGTACTGTGGAAACACTAAACAAGCTAAATTGGGAGCTCCTTGTCACTGAAGTTATAGTGCATGCTCGATTCAAGCATAAGGGAAAGTGAAAAGAATCGGAGGTGCATCTTTTTTATAAGAACATATTATTACTCTGTAACAATTGCCATAGATTTGGGCTTAATTTACTCATTCACTTAAAACAAATCTTTGAGAGTTTATTATACTTCTGGCATAGTGGGAGCTTCTAGGAATACAGAAGTCACCAGTCGTCATGGTTTCTGACTTCAAGAAACTTTCAGTCTAGTGGGAGAAACACGTGATAATTAAGACAGACATACAAACAAATGTGAGGCGCTGTCATGTAACTGATGTTTGATTATCTGTCTCTCCCACTGGAGCGGAGCTTCTAAAAGGCAGATATACTGCCTGTTTTGCTCACCGGTGTGTCTCCAGCACCTAGTACAGTGCCTGGCACCTAGCAGGCACTCAATAAATTTTTGTTGGCTGAATTTGTTGAATAATACAATAATGTTTGATGTTACAAAAACGTTTAATGTTATCTGACAAGATGGGAAGTGTTCAGAGAGGAGGCGATTCTCCTCCATCTCTGACCTCAGAGCAGGAGTGTGATCTGACACAGAGGAGGAGTTCGTAATCAAGAAGGAAGGCCATCTAAGCTTGTTCAAGGGCAAGCATATGCAACTGCGTTGTACAGGCTGAGATTACAAGCAGTTTCACATTGTTGGAACATATGATGTAGGGCAGTGAGTGGTAGAAGACAAGTCTGCAAAGGCTGTAGGAGATTGAATCATAAGGTACATTTTCATCTATTAAAGACGCTTAATGAATAGAGTAACACAATCAGATATTCCTTTCCTTTTTCAGGAGAAAAACTCTGGCAGCAATACAGGGGGGCTGGAAGGCCAGAGTGATCAAGGCTAAAGTGGAGAAATAGGAGGCTATTGCAGTCATCCAGGAAGGAGATGAGGAATGTTTAGAAGGGAATAATGACAATGAAGACAAAGGGACAGAGATAAGTTTGAGAGATATTTAAGGGATGTAATTTATGGGACTTTGTGACCAATGGGATATGGATGTGGGTGTGTGTAGGGCTGGGAAGGTGGTTATGGTGAGGAGTAAGAGAGCAACATCCATGGTAGGGAGTCATGGCAGCATCGCAAATACATACAATTATAGGAGGTGGAGGATTTGGGAGCCTGTGGTTTAATGAACAGAGCCTAGTAGGGGGCACTTGATTTTATGGAATAATGGTCTAAGCAGAGAACGCATATTGTAAATCATCTGTGTTTACCAATGTGAAGTGAGTGTGGATGAAGTCACCAAAGGAGAGTGTATAAAGTAAAGTAAGGAGAGAAATGAGGAAAGCATCTGAGGACCATTAATGTTGAGGCTGTTGAAGACTTAGCATCAGTCTGAGCCTCAGTGGTTAGCAGGGACACTACTAGAATTTGGCACTGAAACATGAGATGGGGCACTTTCACAAAGAGATACTTAGTGTTGTTGTTGTTGTTGTTGTTTTTTGAGGAAGATTGGCCCTGAGCTAACATCCGTGCCCATCTTCCTCTACTTTATATGTGGGACACCTGCCACTGCATGGCTTGATGATCAGTGCGCAGGTCTGCACCCAGGATCTGACCTGGCGAACTCCGGGCTGCCAAAGCAGGGCATGTGAACTTAATCACTGTACCACCAGGCTGACCCAAGAGATGTTTAGTTTTGATTGACAATATTTATCATCAATAATACCATCAGTAAAGGTGAGGCACAATTGCAGAATGATGTCAAGTGGACAAATGGTAACATTTGAAAAAGATCTTTCATGGGAAACCTCAAAGAGCAACATTCCTAAATTTACAAAATGGCAATAAGATCCAAAGTAGAGATAATGAGCTATTCAAGGGAAAGTTCGGATGAAGAATGTGCTAAACCGTTTTACTATTTTTTATCAAATTCTCACAATCTGACTTTAGTACATATATTGGCATATTTTTTTTTTAGGCCGTCCTTTCTCCAGAGAACTATGGGTCCCTAAAATTTATATTTTCCCTGTAACTTGGAGATAATGGCAGTCAGAAACTTTATCAGATAAGGTCAATTTATTTAATCAGTTTGCACAGGCAAGGAGTGGGGTTAAATTTGGGTGTGCCACTAAAATGGACATCATCTGATAACAAGATGCTTCTCCGCCAAACTTCTTGAGTCTCCAAAGCTCTCTCGAGTCTTTAAGGTCCTCCTTCGTTGTCTCTAATTCTTGCACAAAGACAAGCAAACAATATGGAAATATACTCATTTCTTTTTTCCCAATATATATAAGCTTTTTGGTTCTTCATTGGCAGCTAGCTGGTCTCCTGAGACATGTCTGGACAATATCCAGAAACAAGTTTAGTGCCTGAGGAGGAACATTGTGAAATCAGTAAGAAAGCAACCTTGCTGATCCAAATGAGTAAAATAGTTCTTTGGTTGGTGGGCGCTCCAAGCAAAAATGCTTAAAGGATCTTGAGAGTTCTACTTCTCACCTGACTCAGGTCCAAGTCAATTTCATTTCTCTTGAGTCTTGGGTCACGATTGGGTGGAACTGTTGCTCACTATAGGACAGCTCACTCATTTCCTTTGACACATACTCTTGTTTTGCCGTGAATACTAAGTGATCTCAACCACATTTTTTTCTAAAATTATAGCAACAAGGGACTTGAAAAAAATGAAACTCATGAGAGAGCTATCTCTCTTGGCTCCTGAAAAGGCTGCTTCTTATTGCCCCAGGAAAGATGAAATGATGTTACTGACCCCATTTCTCAGGAATGATAAGTGGATTGCTTCAGCAATAAATGCAAGAATAGATACTGGCTAAGAATGCTTTCAGAGCTTTATTTTTGCCTTATATGTTTATCATGGATTCAACCAATTAAAAGCTGAATCAAACTAGAGCTCAAGACATCACTTACTCTTTTAATATTGCAAAGATTTCAAATATAAAGTTACTAAAGACCTCATACGCACTTTGAACCTCTCTTCCCCTCCCCCAACTTCCATGTAAACAAAATATGTTTCTTGCATTGTACTGTTAACGGTGCCAGATTATCAATTTTTCTCCTGAACAAAGTTTGGATGCTTTCCTTACAATTTCTTTGTAATATAATTGTGATATTTTGAAAGAAATGTCATCAGAAAATATTTTTGAAAATTACTGGCAAAAATATCTGCTTAATTCTGGAAGGAATTATGTTTAGAGCTTAAGGGACAAAAATGATAGATCTGTCTGTCTTATTTGGTCATCTAGAGAGAAAAGATGTCTTTACTACCTGCAAGAGGCAAACAAAATCCTCCATCTCTAAAAAAATCATTACGTAAAAGTTCTTTATAGGGGATGGTGAAGGTAGAAAGGCTCAAGATTTTTGTTTGTTTGTTTATTTACATATGGATTTATAACTCATATTTTTTCCCCAAAGGACTTAAGGCCACCAAGAGAATATGCTTGAAAGATTCAAAAGGTGTGTTACAGAAAAGAAAAAGTATGTTCCTTAGCAATTGTGATTCTGAACTAGATATGAGCCTTTTTTAAATGGAATAATTTGAAGGACAATTTCTATCTATCTATCTATCATCATCATTATCATCTATCTACCTACTTATTTTGGTGTTTATTTAACAAATGGTTATTGATTCTGTTCTTTGCACGGTCTTCAGCACTAGGAACCAGAGAGTGTAAGCTTGAGATGGGCCTTCAGCTGTCACATGTGGGAGAGGTGTTGCATGGTCTTCACTTTGCTGAGAAATTAAATAAATTATTACTTATGATCAAAGAAAAATTTCTTCTTGTACTCATCAGATGTTTGTTTCACTAGACCAGTGTTTTCTCAAACTTGGCTAACCATCAAATCAACCTGTGAAATGTATCAGCCTTGGACCTTTAATCCCTGGGTCTGGGGGGGTGTGATGGGACTCTAGTTTTAACAAGGAGCCAGGTAATTTGAATACTTAGCCAAGTGTAAACAATGTGGTACAAGAGAATGAACTCTGCCTGGGCAGGGACCATGTCTTGTTTACCTTGGTGTTTAGTGCTTAGCATAGTGTTGGGCACATAAGTGGTGCTCAATAAATGTTTGTTAAACAGAGTAGTAGACATCTCAAATAGCCTTTCTGGAAGGACTTGCTTCTTGTTATACTTCTTTGCTGCTGCTGTCCATCTCTTGGTGCTTTTGGTATAGACACTACTGTCTGCTCATCATATGTTAGCACCCTCATGTCATCTGGATCAATAGTGTCAGTTTGAATAGAAAATTAATTACCCAGCAGGATATTACTCAGTGTCTCTTGACCTTCAGCCAAAGGATCTTTATGTCGCAAATCAGTGTCTGCAGAACGGGGTGTAGATAAGTATTAATATTATAGGTTCTGTTTATGTAATATCTTTCTCTCAGCATTGAAATCCTTCTTCAACATTTTGTTTAGTAAGTCCAATCTATTCATCCCTCTGTAGGTGTGTATGTTATCTTAAGGATGCCTTACACATGAGTCTGCTTGATTGGACCACCAAGAATTTAGTGGTAATGATTCTTCCACCTGGCTGCTGGGCCTCAGGGTGCCTGAAAAAGGTGTGTCCCAACAAGCAAAGGCATCTCCCCTTCCGACAGGAGATAGTTTGACACCTAGTTTCTAAGTAGGTGTTACCTTAGCTGGAGGGGTGAACGAGGGCTGGGGCAGTCCAAGGGAGGAGTGTCTTGGCAAAGAGGATCTGGTTGATGGTGGAGGCTTGTGACAGACTGCCCTGAATCTCAGACGGGAGGACAGGAAGAATCTGACCTAACGGGTCAGAAATGATAACTGGTAGAAAGTGAAATTGAAGACTGGCATGCTGAAGAGATTTCCCCGAGGTCACTGACTGGCTGACACAACCATGAATAAAACCAAACTTTGACCTAAAAACCAGTCACTAGACCACATCCTGTAGAGGGAGTATTCAACATCCTCAAAGGTCTAATCAGCGAACTTAGCTGGGATGTGATTTGACATATCTCTGTGTTGTCTGGGCAAGGCTAATTGAGAGTTTGTTCTCTAAGAAGTTTTTTTTTTTTTTTCTCGAGTGAGCCTTAGTTTCTAGGAGAAAAATTCCTGAGGTATTCATCCCATTGCTTCTGGGAACACATATCTGGAAGAACATGTCTTAGTCAAGTAAAATTTCCACAGACAATTATAGAGCACCGAGTCTTTTCCTAACAAAGCATCTATTTCTGTAGTGTTGGTTAGTAACCGATACCAGGTAGCATCAGATAACACTACATCAAATTTCTCTGCATTTATAGTTTGACTTTCGTATATTCTGAGAAGACAAGTATGAATCACAGGTATTTAGCTATCTAACAGGTTCCCAGCATTTGCCAATCTCTGTAGTAACTTGAAATTTTCCCAGTTGGCTTCTGGCCAATGGGCCCTGTAGGCAGTATAAAGTGCTTGTAGAAACACAGTGTGTGCAGATTACTTCCAGGATCTTTGAACCCCAGGGATGGTAAGTGTTTTACATGGTAAAGAATACTAAGGAGATGTCTAGTCCTCTCCCCTGCAGCTCCAGCCTTTCCTGAGATGTAAATCTTACTCAGTATTTTGATTGAACTCATTAACCCCCTATTAAGGCTGTGGCCAATGGAGTAAGACTTAGCTTTTTCAGGGAGTTTATAATTTTCCTTCCAGAAACAGAAATCTAATGACATAATCATTGAAGAGGATTTTTCTAGAATGCAAAATGGAAAGTCTCATTTTCAGTAAAAGAGGAGAGTCAAATGCTGTATGTAGCAAAGAGTGACGATCCCGTCTATCACTTGTTGCTCATTATGTCATATTGTACAGGCTCTTTCACTCCTCTTCCTCTGATAAACCTTAGGAAAAGCCTGTCATGGCATCCGGTGAAGCTACATTTCTTAAGTATCTTCTAGGAGCAGGAAATTTATTTCTCATCACAACTCTGTGGGATGGATATTTTCAATGCCATTTTACCACAAAAACTAAGCCTGAGAGGGGTTAACTAATTTTCCAAGATCACACAGTTATCAAGAGAGAGTACTAGGACTTGAATCGGTGTCCGCCTGCCTTAAGAACCCAACCAGCACACCTTCTAACAGGGAGTTGGGGAAATAGAAAAGGAGTTGAAAGTCTGTTGTTTTTGGCTTGGCTTCACAACCAAGTGTGTGGACTTATGAAATTTTATTCTTTGCAGGGTCCCCATCTGCACACTGCTTGCTCTCCTGTTATTTCCCAGATAAATTTGTTAGGGTCCTATTTACAGCTCTGGTGCCAAAGTTTCAGCCACAATGAGAGAGCCAAGGACGTCAAGGAAAATTTAAAGCAGCCATATTCAGTTATAGAACATAGAGGCTAAGAGGTTTGACACAGAGGACACTGTGTGGAAGTGAGTATTTAGGGAGATACCCAGCTGGCCCTTGCATTTTGTCTCCTAAACATCTATGTTTACTTGTTGGGTGTAATTCTGAGGGTTGTTCTGTCTCTCTAAAGCCGTTAGAGAATTTCCCGTTCTGCCCCAAGGGAGTATAACAGTGGTTTGAGGCAGCGGTTGATTTAAAGATTGCCAGGGATTCCTTTTAAAGTTTTCTAAACTATTAACTGTTCTGGGGCCTAGTATAAATTTCTGCAAAAATTTAAGATTTCACCTTTGAAGACATACATGACCTAAAGAGATAAACTTAAAAAAAAATCAGAGAAGTCACTGTTTGTTAGCTTCTCTGAATACAAGAGTTTCTGGTTTTCATTTCATTTGGGATATTTTCTAGGCATCCAAAATAGATTTAATTTTCAAAAATTTCTTTTTTGCACAGCTGTAATGGACCGTACTTGTCTTCTGCAGCATCCCATGGTGGCAAGGGGCCTGTGTAGTCTGTCAGAAGATTCACCTTTTTGTCTTGACTCTCTCATTAGATAGCTGTGTGTCCTTGAGCAAGTCACCTAACCTTTCTGAGTTTCATGGTCATCACTTGTAAATAAGGAGAATGGAGTCTTTGAGAGCTTATGATCTCTACCAGGTCTTAAATGCTGTGATTTTATGGTATACCATTTGGTTTCCTGTAAAAAATAAATCCCCAAACTAATGGTTTCCCTATAGAATTATAATACATCATATATGCTATTACTACTAATAATTCCTTGTTAATTATTTTCTAGAATGCTATGGTATGAATTCATTGGTCATTAGGAAGAGTCCAGGAACTATTATCTTACGTACGCATTTTATTACACAAACACATGAGGCAGCTGGGGGTAACTTTCATTTTATTCAAGAACGAATATTTTACTTCCCAATATTTTCACGTTGGAATGGTGATCAAGCCTTTGTTCCCCTTTTTTTTTTCCTTTCTGACCAAATAAAAAGACATGTTGTTTTACATAGCAGGGGTGTTGATGGTGTCTGAAAGGAAAACAATCTGATTTTTGAGCATATTGTTTTTATGGGTCAGCACTTTTGTGTCTATAACAGACCGTGACTGATTAGGACAAATGGTTGTTGGATGACTCGAAGGGAGGAGAGGTTCATTCCGTGAGCGACTAGAGAGGGTAATAATTCTGAGTTTTGAGAGCTGCTAGGAGTCCCCGGCCGCTGAGCACAAGTTCTAGGACAGACACCGAGGCTTGGCAAAATCAGATCTCATTTGAAAATCTTTTTCTCACACTGGGACATGTCAGATTGTCACTTGGAAAGAAGGAATACTGATGACACCCTAATTAAAGACAACTCTGATAGGACTAAAGAGACATGATAACTAAATGCAAGGTGTGATCTTGGACTGAATTCTACACTGAAAAAAATCGTATAGAGAATATCACTGGGACAAATGGCAAAATTGGATTAGAAAATAAAATTATACATTTCCTGATTTTAGTTATTATACTGTGGTTATGTCAGAGAATGCTTTTGTTCCTAGGAAGTACACACAGAAGTATTTAGGAGGAAAAAGGCATGATGTATGCGACTAATTCTTAAACAGTTCTTAAAAAATAAAATATATATATATATATATATATATATACGCATAGGGATAGTAACTGATAAAGCAAATTTGCAACTTTTTTGTAAGTTTGAAAATAAAAAGTTACCAAAAAAGAAACAAAAGATAAAGACTGCTTGATTTTGCAGAATTGGGGGAAAATGTTAAGAAGTTCATCACATTCCCTTTGACCAGGAACAGCAAGCTGGTGAACTTCTAAACTAGAAATTCAAGGATTTGGCTGAAAATAAAAGCCTTAAGCTTATTGGTACCATGAAATCCCAAGTCTCACTCTCTCTCCTTACTCAACATCACAACCTGTTCTTTGGTGTCATTATCCTTTGTCCTGGATCAGTCTGGGTAAGAGCTTGAGTTAATCAGTTCCACTCCTTCGGAAAGTCTTTCTAATACCTTGACCTAAGTCAAAAGAAATATGTGTAAAATCTCCCCAGGAACTGGAAGAAGTCTTCAGTATTTTTCAAGCTAGTGGGCCCTTTTTTGTTGTAAGCCAAGGTCTGTAGATTATATTTCACTTCTCTCCCACCCAGCTTAGTCTCTTCTTCCTTTTCTCACTGTGAAGGGAAAGAAACCCAAATCCCGGCTTCTGTGAAGCCATTTGTGTGTGTGTGTGTGTGTGTGTGTGTGGTGCAATCTCAGCCACCCCAATCACCAGGAACAATACTACACAATTAAGACAGCACAACAATCTGTTGCCCTCCTAAGGGTCAAATTAAAATTGACACATCTAATCCTGTTTTCCCTAAGACTCATGCAAGTTGCAGGGAGAAGGCATTGGTGGGCCAATGGAAAGAGGGAAACATGTTAGGGTCTTTTATTTTAATGCGAGTATTTGTTTTTTCATGTGGATTTTCATTGCTCCTGGAGTATTAACAGCATAATGCTGAAGACGCCGGTCTCCTGTTTGCAATTCCCACCCAAAGAACTATCTTTGATCTCATCTGGAGTTCATATTCTTGAGTCTTGGGGAATAAAAGTCTTTTCTTACGACTTCATGGCTGTAAAAGCATGCCTCACTTGGGGGCTTCATGTAAGCTGCCTGTGAAGTCGAGGCTGCTTTGAAGGAATCTGGTCAGCTGTAACATTCCTGGAGGAGCAGAATGTTCCGAGAATGCAGTTCTTCTTCGAAACAAAGATCCACATCAGAGTCGTGAGGCTGAAGGAGGTTAGAAGGATGCCTTTGCCTTCAGGGTGTCCCATCCCAGCCTCTGGGTACCAGTCTGGGCAGGTAACTAGTCTGGGCGTCAACGCATTAGTTGACACCTTCAGGATGAACAGACAGGGAGAAACTTGTAGTCATTTTTCTTGGCAGAAGCCACAACCCAGCCCAAGTTAATTATGTCTGAGAAGAAGAATAGCGTCTGGGCACCTGCAATTTTCAATTTGGTACCTCATTTTCCAGTGCCAACTATTCTATCCAGCCATTCACATCTATCTTCACAAAGTCCCTTCCTGGTTTCACTTCAGACAATGGGCACACTGAGTTTAGAAACGTCTATATAATTGTCACTGTTTACTAAGAACTTCCTATGTGGCAGAGCTGATTAAGTGCTGTACGTGCATCCTGTCATTTAATCTTCATAACAGCCCTGTGAGGGAGGTATTATTATTGCTCCCACTTAGCAGTGTGAGAAAACTGGGGCTTAGAGAGTATCTTGCCCCAAATCACATAACTAAATCGCATGGAACTGGTGCTTGAAATCAAGCCTACCAGACTGAGAGAGACTCAAAGATTTGTATAAAGTTCTGTCTATGAATAAATATATTTTCTCTTAACATCCCTGTAAATTAGAGGGTGGGCATTATTGGTTCTGATTTCATAGCCAGACATAACTTAGGAATATTTTCCCAGAACTATCGATTTGTGAGAGCTAAGCCCGGAACTGCTTTTCTCTATGTATTTAAATCTTCTCTTTTTCTTAATAATAAATGTCACTGTCAATGTATCGTCTTTGGAAAGGTTGTGACGTAAGGTTTAGGAAAGGCTGAGAAAATTACATTCAGAAGTATATAACTTGCCTCTCTGCCGACTCCTTCCCCACAAACCATAAAAATGCTCAAGTTTCTCATCTAAAACAAAACAAAATGAAATAAAACAAACAAAACAAGAATGCAAACAAAAACCACCTCTCTCAATCCTGAATCTTTCTCTATCTCTATCTCTAGTCCTATTTGTCTCTTTCTCTTAGCAATCAAGTTTCTTGGAAAAAAAATGTCAACAATTACAGTTTCCGTTTTTTGGCATCCTGCTCATTCCTAAACCTACTGCAGTCTGTCTCTTATACACATCTCCCCACTGCACTGAAATTTCTTTGGAAAAATCGTCAGTTTAACCAATGTCAAACTCAATGGGTCCCTCTCCCCCCAACATTTTATTAAAACATTTTCAATACTTCAGAAAAGTTGAAAGAACTATACAGTGGATACCCATATACTTAGCACCTAAATTCTATAATTAATGTTTTACTATATTTTCTTTGTCTATCTATCCCTCTATCCATCCATCAATCCATCTACTTCAAAGCAAATTGCAAATATCAGTGTACTTCACTCCTAAGCACTTCAGCATGTGTATCATTGACTAGAGTCCAATACATTCTTTTTAGTATTCTTCTCTTCTGAAGTTAATTTGGCATGGTATCTTGTCACATCTCTATGTTGAAACTCCCAAATCCAGCCTTAACCACTCCTGACCTTGGTATCCAATTGCATAATGAACGGTCAATTATCAGAGTCTCCTTGTAATTCTATTTTCCTTGTCATTGTTGCTTCTATACCTCTATGGCCTTTCTCTTTCAATATATTTTCTGTCCCTTTTTCTTCTACCCAGTCCTTAAACATTGTTTCATTTTTCTGACTTTGACTATATTCTGTCATATGTCTATCATTTCCCTGTATCTTAGATTTGATTCCCCAAGAAACAGATTATAACATGGAGATTTGCATGTAGGAATTTTCTTGGAAACTGCTCTTAGGAACAATACAGAGTGAAGGAAGCAGGATGCTCTTATTATACAGGCCACAGCTGATTCCAAGAAGAACCCTAGAGTTTGGATAGCTCTTCAGAACTGTCCCACATCAAGGCAAAGTGACTAGGCATTTACCCTTACATGAAACAGTGATTGGAAATCTAAGGTCCACCTTGTGTCTTTTTGCTGAGACCTCTGTGGTGTTATGCTAAAACCCAGACTTTGGGAGACCACTGCTGTGAACTGTTATGTAGCATAGCTTGCCCTGGTTAGAGACTGCGCTGTCTCTGAGAATTCTTATTTGCTCAAGGAATCCTACGTGCGTGCGTGCATGTGTGTGTGTGTATCTATCCAAAGTTACCAATGAGAAACCAAGGTATTCAGGAAGAATCTGTGGAGAAGGACACGTCTTTATCACTCACTAACAGAGGGGCCCTGAAGTGTGCCTGGACTGGGAAAAGGGTCTGTCACAAATGGCAGTGTTGCCTGTGTACTGCAAAACTCCGGGGCTTGCCTTTCATCTCATAACTAAACCTGTTACTGTCCCATTCAAATCATCTGTCTTACTCAATTATTTTATGAGACAAGCTCACACTGTTGAATTTTATATTTTGCTTCTCCTCATTTTTATTCTTACTGATGTTTTGTCTATCTTGTTCTATCTTGTCTATCTTTGTCTACTCTTTCTATCATTTATTGAGAAAGAGTATGTTGAAATCTCTCACTATGATTGCGGGTTGTCTATTTCTTCTTTTAAGTTCTATTGGTTTTTGCATTGTGTATTTTCAAGCAGTTTTTAAGGTGCTTATGTATTTATGATTATTGTATCCTTTTGACTCCTTTATTATTATTAAATGTCCCTCTTTATTCCTGATAATATTTCTTGTTCTGAAGTTTACTTTCTCTGATATTATTGTAACCACTTCAGCTCTCTTTCTTTTTTTTTTTTTAAAGATAGGCATCTGGGCTAACGAGTGTTGCCAATCTTTTTTTTTTTTTTCTGCTTTATCTCCCCAAACCCCCCCTGTACACAGTTGTATATCTTAGTTGCAGGTCCTTCTAGTTGTGGGATGTGGGACGCCACCTCAACGTGGCCTGACGAGCGGTGCCATGTCCACACCCAGGATCCAAACCCTGGGCTGCCGCAGCGGAGCGCGTGAACTTAACCACTCGGCCACGGATTCAGCCCCTGTTTCAGCTTTCTTATGCTTAGCATTTGCATAGTATATGTTTTTCCGTCTTTTTACTTTTAACCTATCTGAGTCTTTTATTTAAAGTGAGTTTCTTGGAAACAGCATATCATTGGGTTTTGTCTTCTTATTCAACTAGGTGATCTCTGTCTTTTAATTGGAATGCTTAGACCATTTACATTTAATGTGAATGTTGTATAGTTTTGTTTAAATCTACCATCTTGCTATTTGTTTTCTACCTATCCTATATCTCCTTTGTACCCCTTTTCCTCTTTTCTTGCCTTCTTTTGGATTAATTGAATATTTTGTATGATTGCATTTGCTCTACTATTAATTTATTGATAATAACTCTTTGTTTCATAGTTTTGGCAGTTGTGGTAGGATTTACAGTATACATCTTTAACTTATCACAGTTTACCTTCAAATAATATTATACCACTTTGTAATTAGTGTGAGAATCTTACAAGAATATTTGTTTATTTTTCACCTCCTATCCTTTGTGGCATTTTATATATAAGCCCCACAATACAATGTTATTATTATTGCTTTAAACAGTTATTTACTTTTTAAAAGAGATAAAAAATTCTTTATATTTACTCACACACTTACTATTCTTGGTGCTCTTTATTCCTTTGTGTAAATCCAAATTTCCATCTGGTATCATTTTCTTTCTGCCTGAAGAACTTCCCGTAGTGCAGCTCTGTTGGTGATGAATTCGCTCAGCTTTTGTTTGTCCCAACAATCTTTATTTTGCCTTCATTTTTGAAAAATATTTTCACAGGATGTAGAATTCTAGGTTGACAGTTGTTTTCTTTCATCACTTCAAAGATGTCATATCACAAAAAGCAAGCCCTAGAGTTTTGTGTTACACAGCCTGCATCACCATATGTGGCAGTCCCATGTCCCAATCCAGGCACCCTTCAGGGCCTCTCTGCTAGTGTGTGATAAAGCTATGTCCTCCTTCCCCGATTCTTCTTGAATCCTACTGGTTTTCTACTGGCAACTTCGGCTAGAACACACACACACATTTCCTTGATCAAATCATAATTCTCACAGACAGCACAGTCTATTTCCCTATTAAAACAGAGAAAAAAATTTTCTCAAGTCAATCTTATCTGCCTGCGGCATTTTACGTAATCACGCAGAGAACATTCAATTCCCCTTTTTTGATGTTCTGGGTTCCGTACTGTGTCTTGCCTTGCACAAGATATTGGATTAATAGTATGAATAGATAACAGAGTTATCTTGTTCTAATGTCCTTTTTTGCTTACACAAAGAATTGGCAACAATTTTGAAATGGTAGTTTTTCCTTACATCACGCAAGTTCTTAATCTGCTCCTAATGGGAGGCCATGTGACTGTGTGTTTGTTTTTCACATTTAATTACATTTGTATAATATCATTCCTCTTTCCTTAAAGATAGGGCTAATTGTTCTCTCCCTTGGGGTCTCACTGTATCCTGAGGATCGATCATAACACCTATAACACTTCACTGCATTTGTTTCTTTACACTTCACTTTTTATACTGTGGATCTTCAGAAGAGAAGAATCTGTCATTTATTTTTGTTTCCAGAACATTGCATAATGCATGAAACTCAATCTCCTAAGAAACATTTGTTGATTGAGTTAATGAATGAATGAAGTCCTACATAATTATTTTGGTGCTCTTGCCTGAATCCTGATATTAATAAAGGAGATATGATGGTCAGTATTGTTCAGAGTTTTGCCTTTAGCACTATCAGCATGGATTTGCAATATGCACAGTCAGTCAATTTTGTGACGTCAATATGAAGATTGCAGCAAGGAGTATATTTGATGAAATAAAACTGTGATCTCTGGGAAAATCTTTCAATGTAATCAAAATACTTGGAGAAAATCCGTAGTTGCTTTTTTGAGGATGTCTGGTGTTAAAAAAATAAGAAAGATCAAAGATCTAGGAGGAACTGGATGGAGAAGTTATTTGAAGTGGTTAAATTCCTTAATGCATAAGACGGAGCCGTGACATAAAAATGTACAAAAAGGGATTGGAAACATGGCAGTGGTGTAGATCCTTTGAGAATTCAGGCCTATTCATTTATATCTCTCCAGAGTGGCGCCAGGAGGGTCAAGAAATCAGGGCAGAAGAGTCTCTGCTATCTCCTTTTTTTTTATTGCCTGGAGTCCAAGTGGAATGCTTCGGCACAACCCTAGAGACCAGTAGGCTGTCCAATCTAAATATATTAAAAGTTACCCTTAGGAATGAACAGTAGCCCACTGATTCTTGATGTAGTCCACAGAAAATTTACTTTGTTTATTTTATAAACTGGTCAAGTATCCATCCACAATTTCCAATGTTAACATCATAGAAGTAACACAATAGGATTCATATATGTGAAACTATTTGGAAAAGAAAAAGGAAATCAAACATTGCTGTATGCGTGTTACCAATGTCCTCCAGGGAGGACATTTATTGGAGGTAAACAGGGATGTTCCAAATTTTGTGTAATTTAGTTTGGGAGTTGTTCGTACTGAGAGAACCTTGGCAAGGACTATGAACTGTGGACTCAGACTTTATTTTTCAGAAAAGGAACAGTCTTGCATGTCAAGAGGACAACAGAATTAACACTATTCTGCCCACTTTTTGGGTCACATCTGTGCTGCAGATTTGGCTGTCAGTTGAGTAGTCGCATTTCCTGATCTGGGAAAACATGGTCATGAGTAATTATTATAAATACAGTCTATGTAAATGCACACATGTGTGTTCAAACACAAGCATAGATGCCCTCACATGCACCTCCTCATCAATGGTGCTACAATTCTAACATAAGCCAGGCCTTTTAAGTTGTTATTTACATGTTTATTTTTTCCTCCAAGTGACTGAAATTCAGAAGTTATCTGTAAACTAGCTGTAGCTAGAGCCATAAACTCAGAAACTTTCAGGACACTGTGTATTTTAAATTGATGACCCTAACTTTTGCTGTGTTATGCTGGTTTGTTATATTTTACTGTTGTATGCAAACAAGTCAGATTGCATGTAATGTAGTTCTGGGACATGTGCAACTGACAGACTTCTTTAGATATGATTTATAGGGCAGTAGTGGCCTTTCCAGCATATGAAGTAAGATCTCAGCCTTCAACTGAGAGGTCTCAGTGATGGTTCTCAGTGTGTCCTGTCTTGGAGCCTTGCCGTTGTGCTCACATCAGACTGTATTTGCAATTATGGATCTTCAAGATGGAGTGTAGCTCATGCTCAAACAAGAATTATTCTTTCAAGTATATTTTAAAACATTCTAAGTCCAGAAATCCAGTTTCCCTCACATCTGTTTCTAAGAGACTAAATAACATGCTCTTGACTTTCTTGAAAATTTGCATAGTGATTTAAAATATGTTCTCTGGATTTAGAGAGCTTGACTTTGTAAGCTGGTACCACTACTTATAAGGTTCCTATTTTCTCATTAGTGATATGTGGCTATTAATGCCATCTAAATCATAAGGTTATTTTGAGGAATGTGTAAAGTGCCTCTTACAGGGCTTGGTACCTGGTAATCACTCAATAAACATAAGCTATCCCTATTATGATTAAAACAATTATTATTATAGTTCTACTACAAGAACAGTTTAAGCAATATTTGTCATCTGTGTACTCTCTGAGTAAGTAGTCAGGTCTGTTGAGGTACTGGCAAATGTCTAGCTTCATGGAAGATCAGCTAAATATAAATTGCAGTGTTATGTTCATCTCAGATACAGGGAAAGAAGCTAGATATGGCTATAAATTTCATTAGGGCTTTATAATTTTTTTAAAGCATAATGATATGAGAAAGCTAAGTCAAATAGAGCATTATGAAACCAGCACTATTTTAATATTACATTAGCAATTACATGGGATTATCCTAGAGTGATTTCTAAACAACTTACTGTATAACCAAACCAGTGCATTTTGTGCACACATACGCAAGCATACACTTGCACGTGAGCATGTAACATCCAGTCATTGATTTAGGAACAAAGACTCCCCGAGGGAGTTTCGAAAACTCTGCTATGTCCCAGCATGCTATTCTATATTTTATGTCCATTTCTGAGTCAGCAGAAATGTGTGTAGAATCATATAAAGTCTGATAACTCCCCTGCTAGTCCATGAAGCCAGAACCCACATATGGGGGTGGTGTGAATTACTTATCCTATCCTAGGTCTGGAATATGTCATTACCACAAAATTCATTCCCTATGCAATCATCAGGGCCGATGGTAATATAAGAACAGTTGGGGCATGAAACCACAGTAAATTGTCAGGATTGTCTAGCATATGGTGGATCAGACACAGAGGTATTGCCTTCTGATCTCTGGGGAAGCAATATTGTACTGTAGGCTGGGCAACAGGCCACTAACTTGGGGGCTGAAAATTCTAAAATAAATTCTGAAATTTGTCCCTAACTTGCGGTGTAATCTGGAGCTAGTCACTTGATTTCTTTATGTGTGGAGGAGCAGACACTCAGAGGCCTATTTATATGGTTGCAAACAGTCTCCAGAAGAAGCGTGAAGGCAAACTAGGGAGCCTCATTCCAAAGTCCTCAGACTGTAAGGACCAAATCAAAAACCATTCCAGTAAGGAGAGAAGGCTATCCAGTCCCACTTAGCCTACCACTGCATTGTGGGAGGAGGACGATAGACCAGCTGTTCAACTCTCTTTGTACCATGGAGTGGCATTCCTGCCACTGGTACGGATCTGATGACCCCTTTGCTCAGGGCATTGAGGGATAACGGCAATCAGCATAACATAATGGTAAAGAACTTGGGTTTCAGAGACAGATGGTCAAGTGTTTGAATCCTAATTCTGCCATTTACTGTTGCCTGACCTTGGGCAAGTCACTTAACCTTTTTCAAACTGTCTGCTCATCTATAAAATGGGAAAAATAATGGGATCTTCCTTGTGGTGTGGTCATGTGGATCATAGGAAATCCTTGGTATATTGCTTAGTTCATAGCTGTTAATAAATGTAAGATGGTGCTGCTGTTATACATTCAAATGGGTGAGGTAGTTACCATGAAACTATAACTCAGACTTCATAGGGATTAATCCCAAAGGGATTCTGAGGATTATCTACCAGGAGGATTCTGTGAGCCCAGGAAAACAGAGTGAGACTTTGAGGAGAGTGGATGATCAGTTAATGTCAGCATTATGCGATGTTGTGGGTAATTTCCAATCCTGAAGCAGTTTAACAGTATTTATTCTCAGAGGTTGCTGCAAAATGTAAATGAGATAGGGTATGCAAAATGCCAAGCACAATGCTTGGTATGTAGTAGGCACTCAAGGACAAAATTTTTCTTCTTCTTCTTTTATTTCTTGGGTATACTTGCCTTGGACCTGCAGCTTGGGTTTGTCTCAGGGTAGCTGGTGCCGCTGTAGGAGCTGGCTCCATCTCAGGGGTTCACGGCAAGTGCCTGGGCCCAAGGTGGAGTCTGCCTGGAGGACTCCTGGGCTATTGGATTTGTTACAAGACCACTTTGGGCGTAGGATCCTATTAGAGAGAGGCAGTGTGATATATGAGAAAGAGCCTAAGGAAAGCTACTCCAAAATGTTGCATTCTAAGCTTAGTTTCACCACTTACTGGCCTTGTGACCTGAGTGTTTTACTGATATTTTCATAAATTTTTGCTCTTTCATCCTTAAGATGAAGGGAATACTTTATGCCATAGAACCTATGGCGATAGTATAAAAATCAAAAGTGAAAATGCGGCTTAAGGAGAGTGCTTTGAAGACGGGAAGCAGATAAATAAATGGAAGGTGGGAAGTAAGTATCAACCCGGAGCCCCTCAAGCAGGACAAACCTAAATCTCTATCAAGTTGTCTGAAGAGGTCGTGGATAACCTCAAACTCGATTGTTCCTCCTGAAACCTCTGCTTGCACTTCTCATATGCATCTAAGCTTTAGACAGTAGCTCGACTCAAATGCCATCTCCTCCATTAGGTCTCCTTTGATCTCATGCCCCCACTCCCTCAATGCTGGAAGTACACTGCCAAGATCTCTAAGAGTCTATAATCCTTTAGCCATATGAGCGCTGTCCACTAGAAATATAATGTGAGCGACATATGTAATTTTACATTTTCTGGTAGGTGCATTAAAATGTTAAAAAGAAACAGATTGGAGTAATTTTAATATTCCACTTAGTTAAATAAATTATGTTTTATTTAATGTTAATATTTTCTTTATGCCAAGTATTATAATTTCAACATGTAATCAAAATAAAAAGTTTTAATGAGATATTTTACATTGTTTTTTCCATATTGTCTTCAAAATCTGGCGTGTACTTTACACTTACGGCACATCTTCATTTGGACAAGCCAAATTTCCAGTGCTCGATGGCCACAGGCGGCTAGTGGCCAGCGTGGCGTCAGCACAGGTATCTATCTTTCATGTGGCATTGAGGTGTGTCTTGTACTTGAAGTATTCATGTAAGGGCCACAGATGTGTTATGGATTGTGGACTTCTTGAGGGCAGTATTGCTGAGTGATTTGTCTTTGTTCTCATCACAATGCACAGCACCTCATTTTGCATGTAATAGGCACTCAGTGGATTAAATGGATTAATGTATTAACAAGGGGATGAATGAATAAATGAATGAAAGAAATGGAAACCCTGAAGAGGCAGTTTTTTTCCTCTGAGAAATGTTACTTTATTGATATAGTCAGGTGATCTCTTAACATTGGGCTTCTACTGCTCAATTCAAGTATTGACCTCGTACCTACTATAAATAAGGCATGTGCTAAGTACTACAGGGTCTATCATGTTGAATAAAGATACAGCTCTTGCTCTAAATGACCTCAGTTGCAGTGATCCCTTAGGTTAGGGATAAATTGCAGTGTTCTATGTGCCGACTTTGGAAAGGGAGACAGAACTCATCATGTTGTTCAGTAATCTAGGATCTTGCACACCTAAAGAGTTAAGGGTACTTGCCTAGAAATTTGCCAATTTAGCTGTTCCAGACAACTTTCATAAAAGATGCGTTTTTTCCCCATATCCTGTCATTTTAGAGGCAAACAAAATGAGAGAATGTTCTAAATCCACATTACTAACTTGCAGTAAGTCATCCCTGAGGAACTTAAGAAGTTATTATTTTGTGCTTCAGGGGAAAAAATTAACACTGAGTGCTATAAATATATCAAGATCTAATCCAGTTCAGTGGCGTGGGCATGTAAATTCCCTGGGGGAGTTTCAAAATCCATGTTCTGGCCCTGAATACTTGGTTACGTCTTTGGACTTTTAGTCAGTAAAAAATGTGTACTTGTCTGATGCCTTTCCTGAATTGGGAGTTCTTTGAGGATCAGGAATATCTATCTATCTATCTATCTATCCATTTATCTATCTATCTATCCATCCATCTATTTTCCTACCTGTCTACTATCTTCTATTCAATCGTGCACCTAGAACCATTCCTGGCACATATTGAGAGTTTGACAAATGTTTGTTGAGTGAATAATGTAAAGTAAAATCCATGATTTTAATTTGTGATTCATTATACATATCCTCTGAGATTAGTAATCTGCATTTTTCAGATGAGGAGAAAATGTGAATGACCAGGGTCATGCATACTATGCATTTTCTTATTCATGACTAACCATGTTCACGGATGTGTGGCATACTTTCCTATAATGTTTTCATTTCCTCACACCTTTCCCCCTTCATATGACTCACATTGTTACAACCCTTACGTATTAATCATTTTGAAACCACAGTGCTCTGAATCATTGATGGGTCCTGGGTTACATGAAATACATCCACTAAGAAATGAGAGCATTTCTAGGAAACATCTCTGCACCACGTGGCTTTTTTGATAAGGTTCCAGGCTACCAACCTGAGTCCATCTAGAGGAAGGTACTATAATCGATCTTCAGTATTGCTGTAGGGAACTAAGAAACACAAGAGTAGTTATGAATACTGGCAGAGTTTCTCAAGGCTATTGTGTAAGTGTGAATGTACTGCCTTTTAAACTTATTTCAACCACTTTATGCTTTTTATAATTAAAGGCTATAGTATATGAGTGAGAAATGAGTTTTTACACAGCAAGCCTATAGTGGACATCAAACTGGTTTTCTTTTCTGGCTCCAGACTCATTTGCGTGTCATTAGGCACTGAACTCCCATGGCTTGTTTCTAGATATACAACTTGGTTGTCAAAGCCTCTTAGGCTCGAAGTCTTTAATCTTCCTATCTAACCATCTTCACATAGGTTATGTTTGTTTTCGCAAACATACTAGTGAAAGATTTGAAGCAGTTTGGGCTCCGTTAGAGAGAAATTTGCTGACTGAATAACTGAATGGACTATTGGAAGGCTCTGCAGTATGCGTATTACTGGTTGTGAGATCAAAGGCTGTATAATCTCCAGTGATGTTTGTGTCACAATGTACTGCCCGCAGACTGGGGCTGTTACACATTGCATCAACCTCGAATGTTAAGGCACTCTACATCTTTACGTGTTATTACTCATCATTAGTATCTCAGCACTTTGATTTTTCACAGTTAAGGAGAATTTGCTTTTAATTTTTTTAAAAATATGTAATACATGAGCCAATTTTTTGGAAACTTTAGCAATATCCTCTGGGATTATAAAGCTCTGCAAGATCTCAACTTCCTCTTGAGGCAATTTGGTAAAACAGCATATGTTGCCGGAGTACTGAAAATTGGGATTCATAGCTTATAATGAAAACCAACATTATCATTCCACATGCTCTTATCCAAACCTATTCTGTGGGTCTAGTTATTCCCTGCCCCGGCCCGTATTCTTCCCACTCACTCTTAGAAATCTTTTCCCTTTCAGGTACAAGAGCAGTTTCATTTTAGGATGACTATGTCACACCTACTGTAATAATTAAAAGTCACACAAACTCTGGGCCTCAGTCCAAATTAAAGCTTGGGTTCTTGTAATTTAGGCCTGCTTCAGCCAGCCTGCAGGCGAAGGGAGAGCTGGTGGCTTCTCTCGTTCCCCAGCCTTGTTCCTCTCTTCCTCTGCTCCCCTTTCCTTATGTTGTTTTGGCTCCTGCAAAGTGGTGGAAAGATCGGGGCAGGAGAATCATACTCGTGGACACAGTGGCAACGTGGCCTCGAGTTCCTCTGGTTGAGGGAGTTGTTGAAATCAACCTCTTTGCCCTGGGCATGATTTGGGGCTCTCCAGAGATGTCACTGCAGGGCCCCCGGTGCACGGCACTTGACTCAATCAGAATCTCGCCTTCAGCTGGTCACACGACCTCCTTAATCTGTTTCTTTCCTAGCAGATGCCCTCTTAGGTGCTGTTGTGGGTTGAATTGTGTCCCTCAAAAAGATACATTGAAGTCCCAACCCCTGACACTTGTGAATGTGACCTTCTTTGGTAATAAGATCTTTGCAAATGTAATTCACTTAAGATGAGTTCGTTAGAGTGAACCCTGAGCCAGTATGCCTGGTGACCTTATAAGAGGAGAAGACAGGGACACACAGGGAAAACACAGTGCGATTACAGAGGCAGAACTTAGAGTGAGGAAACTGCCAGCTAAGAAGCACCAAGGCTCCACAGCCACCACCAGAAGCTAAAAAAAGGCGAGGAAGGATTTTACCGTAGACTCAGAGCGAGTGTGGTCCTGCCAACACCTTGATTCCAGACTTCCAGCCTCCAGAAGTGGGAGAGAATAAGTTTCTGTGTTTTAAGCACCCAGTTTGTTATACGTTGTTACAGGAGCTCTAGGCAACTATTCCAGACAGGATCCCTTTTGAGATGAGTCCATCATGACGTTCCCACTGCAGGTTTCCCATTTGGTCTCCAGGAATGATGTATCTCGAATCTGCCATTGGCAAGAAAGCAGCAACTTGCCAGCTTTGCAACTTGGGTCTGTTTTCAAGGGTGAGTCAGGTAGCACACAGTAGGCTGTGTGTCCTAGCCTGCAGGGGGCGCACTTTCCCCCATGGGCCCAGGAGGAGGAACTGTCAGTGAGCCAACACCCTTTAATTCCCAACCATTGCAGCCCTTTCACAGCCTCTCTCTGGTATTAGGCTGCAGGTAAGAAGCATATTTTGCAGGATCTGTCCAGGTCATTTAGCACCTCACTTTCGAGATTGGGAGTATTTGTTCCTGTTGTTTTAATTTTTGCCTTTTTGGAGCCTCCACCAAAACTGAAACAGAAATGTCCCATTTTAACTTTCTGATTCAAGTCTAAACTAATTTATGCTAGATTTTCAAGTTCATTGATATTAAATCAATGAACTTGAGTGTTGTTTTAAGTTTAGAAAATCTCCTCTATGAGGGCCGGGCCTGTGGCTGAGCGGTTAGAGTTGCATTCTCTGTTTCAGTGGCCTGGGTTTGCGGGTTCGGATCCCAGGCATGGGCCTTCTCCACTCATCAGCCATGCTGTGGAGGCATCCCACGTACAAAGTAGAAGAATATTGGTACTGATGTTAGCTCAGGGCTAACATCTTCCTCATCAAAAAAAAAAAAAAAAAAATCTCCTCTTTGTATTTGTAGTGTTCTCTTTCTGGTTCTTGTTACTTATATTTGTTTTTCTTTTTCTTTTTCTTCACCAAACTTTCTAACCTCTTTTGTATACCATATTAGTCTTTTTAAGGAATCAGCTTTTGATTTTATTGATAATTCTACCAATATATTTGTTATTGTCAATTTCATCTATTTTTTGTTTTAACTTTTCTTAATTTCTATCTTCTTTCTTTGGTTTATTTGACTGTTGCTTAACTTCTCAAGATGGAGGTTCAGTCAGTTCTTTTGAAATTTTTTTCTAAGAAGTGTGTTTTTTCTGTGAGTATCAGTTTGGCTGTGTGGCAGACAGGCTCATTCAGGGTTCATCTGCTCTGCCTTTCCTCTTTCGCACTTCCTAAGAGGACCTTGTATTTGCTTAGGAATCTTTGCCACACTTAGAAATATAGGGCTCTTACTTTAATTCTTTTCTAAATAGTTTTTAACTTCCATTGGATTTCTTCTTTAATCCAAAAGTTATTTAGAAGACTGTTTTTTCTGGCTGACACTTTGGAAATGCTGCTGACTTTTTGTTGTTACCTTTTGGGTCACTGACCTTTTGATATTCACTTTTTAGTTTTAATTGAATTTGTTTTATTGGATTTCAATCAGTTAATATGGTCTGTATGACCTGCTTTGGTAATCTGTCAACATTTCCTAATACGTGGTAAATTTTTGTGAATGTTCTATGTTTTTGAAAAGAACTTATGTTCTGTTTGTTGGGTACAAAATTTTATAACAATTTGTATGTTAAGCAGTTTAATTGTGTTTTACAAATTCTCTATATCCTTATTTGTTAATTAATTTTTTAAGATGCATGTGTTAAAAATTTCTCACTGTGGTTGTGGAATTGTCAGTTTTCCTTTGTATTTTTATAAGATTTTGATTTCAAGAATAAGTTGTTAGGAGCATAAGTATGCATGACCATAATAAAGTTTTAATAGATTTTATGTTTTATTACTATGAAATATCTGTCTTTGTCGTCTTTTAATAATTTTTATCCTGAATTCGATTTTATCTCATATTGTTACTATATCTGCTATTTAAAAAAATTTGTTTTGTTGTTGTAAGAACACTTGAGTTCTACCCTCTTAAATTTTTCGGCAAAGGAAACAATCAACAGAGTGAAAAGGCAACCTATGGAACGAGAAAAAATACTTGCAAATCATATGTCTGACAAGGAATTAATCTCCAAAATATACAAGGAACTCCTACAATTCAATAGCAAAAATAACTAATAATCTGATTAAAAAATAATCTAAGGACTTGAACAGACATTTCCCCAAAGATATACAAATGGACAACAATATATGAAAAAATGTTCAACGTCGCTAATCATCAGGGAAATGCAAATCAAAACCACAATGAGATCACTTCATACCTGCCTGGATGGATGTTATCAAAAAGCAAAAGACAAATATTGATGAGGATGTGGAGAAATTGGAACCCTTATACACTATTGGTGGAAATGCAAAATGACGCTGCCTCTATGAGAAGCTATATCTGCTATTCTTTTATTAGCATTTGCTTAGAATACGTTTTTGCCTTTCTTTATTTTTACCCTCTCTGAGTTGTTTCATTGTACTTGGATCTCTGAAAAAGAGCATATGGCTGTAATGTTTCCCCAGTGTGAGAATCTTTGCCTTTTAATACATGAATTTAACCCAGCACAATTTATCATGATTACTAATCAACTTGGATATGTTCTTGCAATCGTGTTTTATGGCTGTTCTTTTGTATGCTTTCTTGGTGTTTCTTTTTCTTACTGCTTTTTATGTGATTTAGCTCTCTTTGTTTCTTTTTTCCTCTAAATGGTTTGGAAGTAATATGTCCTAACTCTTAGCGGTTAGCCTTAAGTTTTTAATAAGTGTATTTAAACTTATAAGGAGAATCAACAGCTAGCGTTGAGCAGCATCTATATTTCTCCTCCTAGGACAACAAGACCATTACCCCTCTTTCTGATGTCCTCCTTGTTTTTTGTCACATACCTCTCACCTCTTTCACTTTCCTTTTACCCTCTGCAACCCTTCAGCATCCAATCAATCAGCTTTACTTGCTTTTCCCTCCGTGGAGTAGGGTAGATGGGTTGGGGGAAGCATAATTTCAGGTTCTTCAGTTCCTCTGCATCGCTGGTGGAGGACTTAAGTGCTTAAAGTCCTTGAGATTGAAATTATTTAAGGTATAACTGTCCCTTGATAATATTGACAATCTCTTTTAACATAGTTTTGATGAATTATTTACTCTAACACAGTCTTTGTCTCTATTCTTCATCTAAACAAAGATTCAGTCCCATGAACCCAAGAGAAGGGAATGTAGAGAGAACAAAAAGGGGAGTGGATAAACCTCTTTCATGCCACACTATGGAAAACAGTATGGAGATTCCTCCAAAAATTAAAAATAGAACTACCATATGAGCTGATGATTCCACTTTTGGGTATTTATCCAAAGAACACAAAAACATTAATTTAAAAAGATATATGCACCCCTATGTTCATTGCAGTATTATTCACAATAGTCAAAACTTGGAAACAACTTAAGTGCCCAGCAATAGATGAATGGATAAAGAAGATGCGGTATATATATACAATGGAATACTGCTCAGCCACAAAAAAGATGAAATCTTGCCATCTGTGACAACATTGATGGACCTTGAAGGTGTTATACTCAGTGAAACAAGTTAGATAGAGAAAGCCAAATTCCATATGATCTCATTCTTGTGGAAGATAAAACAACAACAACAAAAACTACAACAACAACAAACAAACACATAGATACAGGGAATAGATTGGTGGTTACCAGAGGGGAAGTGGAGGGGAGGGCAAAGGGGTAAAAGGGCACATTTGTATGGTGATTGATGGTAAGTAGACTTTTGGTAGTGAATATGATGTAGTCTATACAAAAAGTCAAAATATAATGACATACACTTGAAGTTTACATAATGTTATAAACCAATGTTGAAAATTTAAAAAAAGATAAACTAGAAACAAATAAAATGTATTTATCACAAAATAAACTAAAAACAGAGTAAAAAGACCAAAATCAGGGGCCGGCCAGGTGGCGCAGCGGTTAAGTTCACACATTCCGATTCTCAGTGGCCTGGGATACACCAGTTTGGATCCCGAGTGTGGACATGGCACTGCTTGGCAAACGCCATGCTGTGGTAGGCATCCCACATACAAAGTAGAGGAAGATGGGCACGGATGTTAGCTCAGGGCCAGGCTTCCTCAGCAAAAAGAGGAGGATTGGCAGTAGTTAGCTCAGGGCTAAACTTCCTCACCTAAATATATAAAACCCTAATATCAAGACTGCTTCTGAAAACATTAAGAAACTGAACATGATATTAAAGATAATTTGCTGAAAAATACAAAAATCTAATGTATATAAAAAAAGGTGAACGTCATTGATAAGTAGTGAAAAACAAACTGAAGCCATGATGAGATGCCACTTATAATTTTTGTTTATCATATTGGTAAAAAAATTTTTTTAAATGAGTGAAGGTACCAAGTGTTGATTGTTGAGAGCACTACAGATTGGTACAGTCTTGTAGATAGATTGGTACAACATTTAAAAAATTTGGTTATTTCTATTAACAGTATTTCTATTAATCTAAAATATAAATAACATAACCCTAGGGGACCAGGAGCTCACTGCTAAGAACTGATCCCAAAGAAGTAATATATTGACTATTTAAGGATATCCTTCCTTTCCTTCAACAAATGTTTTTGACTACCTACTAAATATCGGGCATATTCTGTGTGTTTGAGATACACTTGTGAACAAAACAGAAATCCTTATTCTTGTGGAACATGCATTTTCAGAAGGGAAATCCCCAAAATTGAAGCAATTATTATTATTATTATTTTTAAGTATGCTTTTTGGCGAGGAAGATTGGCCCTGAGCTAACATTTGTTACCAATTTCCTCTTTTTTTTTTCCTTCTCCCCAAAGCCCCAGTACATAGTTGTATATCCGAGTTGTAGATCGTTCTAGTTTTTCAGTGTGGGATGCTGCCACAACATGGCTTGATAAGCAGTGTGTAGATTTGCACCCAGGATCTGAACCAGTAAACCCTGGGCTGCTGAAGTGGAGCATGCAAAGCCAATTACTCGGCCACAGGGCTGGCCCCATAAACAATTATTTTTTAACTATTCTCAATTTTCATCTCTAGGATGTGATATTAATTGGATGGGAAGGCATCCATAAATAGCCAAAACCAAAGATGTTAATGATGCTGATTCATTTAAATGTAAATGAAATATTTTATAAGACTATCAGAAATATTTAAAATATTTTGACAAAAATCCAGAGATAAAAATCATATTTTATTTTATTTTAGATTCTTTGTGTTTTATTTAATATGTTAGTTAAAACATATAACAAATCTTATCATAAAATATTTATTCTAATTTGTCAGTTGTCTTATTTCATCTCATAGAATGATGAATATCATTTAATATCTTAACATTGACTGATATTCATTTAATATGCTAACATTAAATGATACTCATTTTATATTTTCATTCCTTTATTAGTATTTTTATATTTTGAATTCCTTATTAGTATTTTTATATTTTCAATCCCTTGGTTAGAAAAAATATATGTGCTATCTACAGGTCTTAATAATTTTTAACTCCATGTATCTTTCTCTTTTACTATCACATAGGTAAGTTTTGATCATGGGGTATAATTAAATTGCTAAAATTATTTTTTACTTTTGTAAATAATTCATATTTAATTATTCTCAAAGCCAAATGCTGAAGTTTGATGCATAAACATATATATTTATAATAACATGTTTTAGTAACACAAAACATTGCTTTTTATTACGAATTAAGTAATGAGAAAGAGTATATTGATTGATATTTTATAACACATTATAAATGGATACATTTATTATATTAGTTCTACGCCATAATAATCTTGACTTTATTGCTTTTAGTAATCTATCTTATAATATGTTCTCTGTAAGTTTATTTCTGCATGGTTTTATAGTCTGTAAAACTTACATTAACATGTTTATTTTAACCTAAAAATAAAGTTAGTTTTCTTTTGAATTTTAAAGTTTTTTTAAAAATCTTTTTGACCTCCTACACCCATTTCTCCCACCAAAAATAAATTTAGGTTTTTTTTCTGATAGAAAATAAGTCTGACTTAGCTGAATGCTTTGCCAACTGAGTTATAAGAAGGAGACTTTCTGTATAAGTTATATGATGAAAATGAGAAATCTGGAGCTCAAAACATATAACAAAATGCATTTAAAGCACATAAAATAAAAGTATTCTATTTTAAAATTATTTTGGAAAAATATAATGAAATGAGTGGTAATTCAAGTTTTTAATCCTTTCTGATCATATCATGTTCCAAGAGGCCTCGAACTGCAAGGGTAACAGATATACTCAATAATAATTTGATAAATCTCGGTTATGAGAAAGTGAATGACAAGTATACAGGTAATATACTTTGAAAGTCAGGTGTTGCTAATACTTTGCTTTCAACAAAATTTCAGGATGTCTTACTCGTTGTCAGCTAATAGATCAAAATAATTTCTGGTAATGATCACTATGAGATATTTGGCATTACTAATAATTTAATATTTTAATTTTTCTTTACTTAGAATGACTAAGAGTAAATAAAAGCATCATGAGAAGTCAAGAGTGAGGTCTCAGAAGAAAGAAAAAAAGTTTTCATGTTATTATCTTTTTTTTTAATTGGCACCTGACCTAACATCTGTTGCCAATCTTTTTTTTTCTTCTTCTCCCCAAAGCGACCCTAGTACATGGTTGTATATTCTAGTTGTAGGTCCTTCTGGTTGAGTTAAGTGGGATGCCACCTTAGCATGGATGATGAGCAGAGCTGGTTGCATGCCCAGGATCTGAACCGGTGAAACCCTGGGCTGCCAAAGCAGTGTGCAAACTTAACCACTCGGCCATGGGGCCAGCCCCTGTTATTATCTTTAACAGCACTTTTTTCCCGGTTTCAAGCGAAGAGTCCTGGATTTTTATTTTGCACCAGGCCCTGCAAATTATGTGGCTAACTCTGCTCTTCCTTTTAGTTGAGAAAAGGTCCAAGAAATAAGCGTAACAGAGCCCTTTCTGGGGAGTGAGAGGAGAGGGAAGGTGGGAGTAGGTCAGGAGAAGGAGCAGAGTTCCATCATTGTCCAGCTGTGTTCCCAGTGACTGGGTGGCAAGTTCAGTACAGGGTGGGGGAGTAGACTCTTGACTCCAGGCCATGTTCTCCAGTCCAGCTGTACCGATAACACTGTGAAGTTTGATGACCATCTGACTCTGGCGTTGCCTTCTGAAATGGAAATAGGGTAAAACTTCAGCAGAGAACTTTGCCTTCTCTCTCGAATAGAACTTGAAGTCTTAAAAAAATTATTAGGAAACAATAAAATAACAATCCTAATCTTTTGAAAGAACTTTTATAGTTGCCATTACTAGACTCAGGGGACAGATTGTAGTAGCAAGACAAGGGAGCTTCCTTGCTGGAATGGTTCAGGGAGACTGGAGCCTGAAGAGTGTAGTGGTTGAAATGGAATCTGAGCCTATGGAATCAGCCAGAAATGAAGTAGATCCAACTTCTGCCCTTTCCCAGTGGCATGGCTAAACATTGTTTCCCTCATGCCGACCTAGTGCACAGGCATGCTGTGAGGATGAAAAGAAGTAATGGATGTGACATCCTTAGCACAGTGTATGTCACAGAAGTCCTCAATAAATGAGTGTTAATTTATTATCATGGCTAAGGTTTGGCAGTAATTTCACATAGGAGAGGGTGAATCCTAGGCTATTCTGCATTTTCAGCACTCCTCTCATTCCCTATACCCTTGCTCTCCCCGCTCCCCTGATGAGGTAACTCATTAAGAACAAAGAATCATGGGACGTGTTTGCTGATGGAGAAATACAGAAGAAGGCTCAGACACATTTAGGGAATGTCCTGCCTCAGGTAAGATGAGCAACACAATGATTCTCAGACATCCTTTCAGTTTTGGTTGGTGATTGTCAGTGCCCCTATGTAGTACTTAGTGGTTAGTTCCTCCTCCCCTCAACCTTTTCTTCCACAAACATTTGGTGAGTGTCTACTTTCCCTGCACTAAAAGAAGTTGTAGTCTAATGGGTGAGCAACTTTATTATTTTAATGATGTGTCACTGTATAGAAGGGGATAGTGAGTACTAGGGGAGCATGTGGAATGTCACCTAAAGCAGTCAGAGTGCTTTCTCGAATGCTTCTTAGAATTGATAACAAGTTAGCTGAATTTTGAAGAATAGAAGGTAGCCAGGTGGATAAAGATGTTGCCAGCAGAAAGAGGTGTAAGTGCAAAACGTGGAGTCCTGTAAGAACTTTGTGAGTCTAGAGAACAGAAAGATTGAACAATGCCCACTTATTTCCCTTGTTTCACTAAGCCTGCTTTTCTAGTCATTGCCTTATACATCATGATAGTCAGAAAATAAGAATTAGAGACTCTTTTGTGACCACATAAATGGTTAAAATAAGCTTAAATGAGAAAAAAGTCTCTTTGTCCTAAAATGATTTTCTAGGTGTTTCATATACTCAGAACTGTTGAAAAACTGTACCCTGATATTATTGCTTCATATCTCTTTATCGAATGATTTATCCTCTATCGATTCTGTTTTTCTTGAGAAAAACTTACTTTAGTCAAATATCATGCTTATTAAGCAGTGGATTTATCAAATGCTGCCATTACCTCATTGTAATGAGTCACCATTCCAACCCCTGGACTTTACATCCCCTTGAATGACTTATGTTATTTATTTGTGGAAATTCCAGTGGGGTGGAAAGCAATTTTTATTTTTACTTTCAATTCATGACTTTGCTATTTAGTCATACTTCCTCAACAGGTACATATCGATCACTTATTCTGTTCCGGGCGCTGTGCCAGATACTCGCAATAAAGCTATGAAGGAGAGGACTCTGCTCTTAAACAACTGACAGTCTAGTGTTGGCGTTTAGCGTTGGAGGTGGGGAGGGGGGCTGAAGCAGGAGTAGGATGGGTGAGGATGTGAAGGTAAAAGACAGTCACAATGCAGCTATAATGCAGGCAATGGGGGGGACAATACACAGGGTGCTTTGAGAGTACACAGGAGAGGAAAATATCCCAGCTGAGATAGTTCATCTAAATGAAACTAGACAAGAAGGGGAAGAGGAAAAGATATGACTACAAGAAAATTTAACTTTTAGCATCTATGGAGATTCACTGATAAGAGAAACCTCAGAGGCGTGAGTGAGGTCATCCTGGATTTTCCAGTCTCATTCAGTTCTCTAGACAATCAGACGCATGAGAGCCTGAGAGACTCTAGATGAACCCAACCAAAAGAGCACTGCTGTCTTCAGCCTTAGTTTGCAGAATCAGGAACAAATAGACGGTCGTTGTTTTAGATCACTGTGTTTTGGGATGGTTTGTTACATAATAATAGATAACACAAATACCTGGGTTAATTATCCATAAGGTGCAAGTTTCTTCACAAACCCAGTCCTCCATACGATTCACCTGGAAAATCTCTTTCGCAGGGGGTGTCTTTATACTACCCCTCGGGGAGCTTATGGCTTGGAGACAAGAAGAGTTTGTCATTCTCTAGGGCCCCCTCTTGCTTCTCCAACTTTCCCAGTTTCAGCAAACACTCCTTGGCCTGAAATACTCCTGAGTTGGGGTAGATCTTCAGGGAGTACGGAAGAGCTCAATCCAAGCTGGAGTTTTCCTCTTGGTTTTATTTAATGCAGTTTGTTGTATTGCAACTAGAAGGGCCACAGACAAACAGGAATATCCTTAAATGATTAGAGAATTGTGTTTATTGCCAACAAAGAGGCATAATTCCCTAGGATAATAAAAGAGAAGACTTAATTTTTCTCCTGTAGAGCGGTTAATTAGACCAGGAGTGTGAACAACCCTTAGAAACAATTCTAGTTTCATCTGAGGTATAAGTGGTAAAGGATGCTTAAGGCAGAACCAAGCTTATTTGGGATGGAGGAGAGAGCAGCTCTTTCAATGGTCAGGTTTTGTATTAGAGGAGGAACAACTGAGCTGTGTCATAAAGAGATAATTTCCTGCATATGAAAGCGATTTGACTTTCTTAAAGGAAATGAAGTATAGGCAAGGGTGAATCATGGGTCTATCATCTTTTTCAGGAAGAGCATTTAAAAAATTTCCTTAATTACGTACCCCCAAATTAGGAGTTGTCTTCAATCATATTTTGCAATAGCAAATGGAGAGTTTTGCTGAGAAAGGCAGTCTTAACTCTGACAAGGTACTTCTCCAGAGTCTTATTACACAACAAGAGATTACAGAATCAGCACTTATTCTGGAAATTTGCAAGTTTGTGCTGAAGTGACTCTCCCTAAGCCTTGAGTATTTGGCAAAGAGAATGGGATATAAAAGGCAAAACAGAGTTCAGCTATTTATTTCTTTATTAACTAAGTGTAACCTAAACAGAATCCAAACGATGACTCCATAGCAATGAACTAGTTTTGCTTTGCAAAGATTTGATGAAATATTTGATCATATGATAACACCTGCCATTACATCACTGAAACTTGAGACAAATATGAAAGAACAGCATAGTCTTCTTATCACTCCTAAACACTAGGATAAGATGGTTTTGACATCAAGTTCTATTTATATGGTTATGTAGATAAATTTCTCCGGGAAAAAAGTTTTATTTGTTATGTACTGGACCTTATTGAGGGTGATTTCTGACTTAAAATTCTCTGCTGTCAGCATCCTCGATAACATCGACCCCTTGTCCTTCTGACACCCATCTGTTCAGCAAGCCTTCAATCAACTGAAATGTTTGCCTATGCTCCTCCTACAACTTGGCTGCCAGAAATGATAGAAAATGGTGCTACTGAAAATTTGTAGATAATTTTCAGTTCAGTGCAACAAGGTTTTTTACATTCTTTGTCAGTTCTTGCACTAACTCAGCAAAGGAGCTATTCCAAATTGTTATTCTTCTTCTCCAGCACAAGGCACACTACCATTTTCCTCTCTTTTATCAAATGACTGTATCAGGCAGAATCTGTCAAGAAAGCAGAGACCACGGTAGGTATTTTGACATAGGAAATTGAACATTAAGAGATCGGTTACAGAAGAATTGAAAAGCTGAAAAAGCAGAGAGGAGATTTGGAGATAATGCAGAGATGTTAACTGCAAGAAACAGCTACCATCTCTTAAGATGTGAAACAAAAGGAAAACTTTGGGGCATTGAACCTAGAAGCTTATGGGACTGGCTCTGTGGCACTCAGACCTCCAAGGAAGGGGTGTGACCGAGATGCTGCTAGGACCTCTGAAGAGATGCACTGAGCCTGAGATAAGTGCCAAAAGAAGATGGCAAAGGAATTTGGGAAATATATTTTCAGAGTTATTGTGCCAGCCCATAGAACACAGCAGAGAAGGTAGTATTTGGAGAGTCAATAGCCAAATAACCGGTGTAGTCCACCCTTTTCTGCATGTCTTAGCCTGGCTTCTTAAAAAAGCATACCTCGAGACAAAGACTTATGTGCTACTACATAATTGAGTAGAGAGGAGGCAGGAGTTAGGGAAAAGGGGAGCATTCTGTGGTGCTCCATTCAGATCCTTTCTTCAAGGCCAAAATACTCATTCACCAGCTGCTCGAAATGTCAGCCTTTGAAGGCTCACAATTGCACTGTGCATGGCAATTACCTTTGGCTGGAGGAAACTGCCTTACTCAGGGTTGCCCTTTTTCCCAAGGGATGGCCCATGTCCAATGTCTAGGTATTTAAAAACCCCAAACTGTTGTCTCAGCTTGAGACAACTCTGAAGAGCCATTGTGGCTTTAGAGCTTCTCAAAGAATTGTCTGAGGTCTTCATTAAACATGCCTTGCAAGGACCAGCCCAGTGGTGTAGTGATTATGTTCGTGTGCTCTGCTTTGGTGGCTCAGGGTTTGCAGGTTTGGATCCCGGGAGCAGACCTACACTCTGCTCATCAAGCCATGCTGTGGTGGTGTCCCACGTACAAAATAGAGGAAGATTGGCAACATATGCTAGCTTAAGGCCAATCTTCCTCACAAGAAAAACCAAACAAAAAACCTGCCTTGAAAGTCAGCTCTTCCCTGTGCCTTTCTGCCACTCTTCCCTCTTCACTTCCTTACAGGTGTATCTCACAAGCACTCCTTTACCAACCTGTATGTAACTCTCCATCTCTGTTTCCAGGAAACGAATGCAAGCTATTGGAACAGGAATGATCCTGGAAGCAGTCTCTAAAATGGAATTTTGAAGATGGATTACTTACTGATAGGTTGGCACTGAGGACAGAACACTCGTGATAAGTGGAATGTGGATAATCTCTGGCCTACAAGTGAAATGCAATTGTTAAAACTTTCACCAGGGATGAACTAAGATGGCATACAGGTGGAAGGAGACACACTTGGCAGTACAATATTTTTGGCACTTGAGGGATATGAGGGAAATGGTAACTCTAATAACTATGGAATTGGTTGGCTTTCCTGAGCACAATTGAATCATCAAAGAGATAGTGACAGAGATGATGTAATTATTTACCAATTCAAGGCAAAAGGTAAAAGCCAGTTTGTGTCCTTGTGAACATTCAAGGAACCTTTAATCTCCTGCAGCGAGAGGACAGAGTGGAGGACCAGACTCAGACTTAATCATTGGAGTAGCAAGGCTTGAGAGAAGGTTGAATTCTGACCTCCCTCAGATGTTCTACATCAAGTTGAGGGCACTGATAGGGAATGAGTGGGACCCTCAGACTTGGGATGGGGACATCTGAGTAGATTCACTTCGGAAACTTGAGCTCTCAGAGTCCTCTGAAACCTTGAGTCTTATAGAAGTGGTTCATCCCCCTCTTAGAAAATAGTGGGACTGTTAGATTTGGGATGGGGACATCTGGTTAGGTTCACTTCAGGACCTTGAGCTTCAGAAGTGGTGCATTCTCTCATTGGAAAACAGTGACTTCCTGTTGTTTTAAGATTGTGCAAAGGCCTCGGATGAGCCAGGTGCTTACAAGAGCTTATTCTTCTTGGGATCTACATCAAATTCCCCTCCAGGCAATCAGAGTCAAATGCCAGAGTCTGGCAACAAGAGTCTGATTCCTGCACAGCCAGGCTTGAAGCTGCTGGTTTGCTAAAGGGGAAGAGAGATACTATGCTGAAGAAGCTGAAGAAGCTGAAGAATATGTGCCAACAGGTTTGGAAAAGTATATGTTAGAATCAAACCTGAAGATGCTGGAGGAAGGAAGGTGGAACATACAGTGGATAAGGGAACACTCTCTTGATAGAGCATTTGACACCCTGGCAAGAATCCTGGTAGACAGTGTTTTGTGCCCACTCCCACAGGTTCATTCATTTACTTTTTCTCCAAACATCTTGTCCCAAAGCTTCCAGTCTCATTCCCTACAGGTCTATGAATTATAAAAATAGGCAAAAAAGCATAAACAGGCAACTCTCAAAAGAAGAAATGAATTTAGCTAATAAACATTAAAAAAAATAGCAGTCCATGCAGTAACACAAAACATATAGTAACATAAACAACAGATTTTTCACTTATTAAATGGGCAAAGATTTAAAAGACTGAGAAAATTGTCTGTGAAGATGTTGGGAATTGAGAATGCTCATGTAAGGCTAATGGGACTTTAAATTGGTACAATGTTTCTTGAGGGGTGTATTGGCATAAATTATCAAAATTTTAAATAAACAGACGTACTTCTGACTATGATGGAATAATAGTGACTGCACTTCTTTTTTTTCACTATTTGGCTATTTTTATGTTTTTCTTTTAGACTTATAAGAGCCTTATATATGACAAATGCCATCCTTTGGTTTGTCATGTATGTTATACATGTTGTCCATAATTTCTTCTTCATTTCTTAATTTTGTTTGTTAAGGCTGAAACTAGGGTGAAGCAAGTGAGATGCCTAGGGTGAAAAATTTAAGGAGGCTGTAATTCTTGGGTTCTGACTCTGCATTTGCATGACCCTGAAAGTGGATGCCTCCTTAAGAGTAAGGTGCCAAACCCTAGTCCTAACCCTGTGATTTATGATACTTATATCCTGCTGTAAACAGAAAATTGAGCAAATATATGAAATATCTGTTTTCCGATGATGCAAAGCTTGATTTCCAAGAAAAGGGAAACAAATGAAGTGAGCCCTATGCCGTCTGTGGTTTTCTGCCTGGTGGCACTTTCTGGACCATTGCGTAGAGAGGAGATCCCCCAAAAGCATGTCAATTTCGCTGAGTTTAGGAAAAAGAGATAAGAGCTCATGGTGGTTGAGGCAATAGGAAGTGTGATGCCTCCAGCTTTGTTCTTCTTACTCCAGATTTCTTTGGTTATTCAGGGTCTTCTGTGGTTCCATACAAATTTTTGGATTATTTTTTCTGTTTCTGTGTAAAATGCCATTGGAATTTTCATAAGGATTGCATTAAATCTGTAGCTTTCAGTAATATGGACATTTTAACAATATTAGTTCTTCCAATCCATGAACGTGAGATATCTTTCCACTTATTTGTATCTTCTTTAATTTCTTTCATCAGTTTGATATAGTTTTTAGTGTACAGATCATTCATCTCCTTGGTTAAATTTATTCCTAGGTATTTTATTCTCTTTGATCCTATTGTAAACAGGCTTGTTTTCTTAATTTCTTTTTTGATAGTTCATTGTTAGTGTATAGAAATGCAACTGAGTTTTGTGTGTTTATTTTGTATGCTGTAACTTTGTTGACTTGGTTTTTTGGTTCTAACAGTTTTTTGGTGGAGTCTTTAGGGTTATATATATATATATAAGATCATGTCATCTGCAAACAGAGACAATTTACTTCTTCTTTTCTAGTTGGATGGCTTTTACTTCTTTTTCTTGCCTAATTGCTCTGGCTAGGACTTCCAATACTATGTTGAATAAAACTGGTGAAAACGATGACATTTGTCTTCTTCCTGATCTTAGGGGAAAAGTTTTTAACTTTTCGCCATTGAGTATGATGTTAGCTATGGGCTTGTCAAATGTGGCCTTTACTGTGTTGAGGTACATTTCTTCTACACCTAATCTGTTGAGAATTTTTATCATGAAAGGATGTCGAATATTGACAAATGCTTTTTCTGCATCTATTGAGATGATCATATGATTTTGTCCTTCATCCTGTTTATGTGATGTATCACATTTGTTGATTTGCAGATGTTGAACCATCCTTGCACCCTAGGGATAAGTCCCACTTGATCATGGTGTATGATCCTTTTAATGTGTTGTTGAAGTAGGTTTGCTACTATTTCGTTGAGGATTTTTGCAACATGTTTATCAGGGATACTGGCCTGTAGTTTTCTTTTCTTGTAGTTTTCTTATCTGGCTTTGGTATGAGGATAATGCTGATCTTATAAAATGAGTTTGGAAGTGTTCCTTCCTCTTCAATTTTTTGAAAGAGTTTCAGAAGGATTGGCATTAATTCTTTTTTCTCCAGTGAAGCAATCTGGTCCTGGGCTTTTCTTTGTTGGGAGGTTTTTGATTCCTGCTTCAATCTCCTTACTTGTTATTGGTCTGTTCAGATATTCTATTTCTTCATGATTCAATCTTGATTTTTTTAAGAATTTATCCATTTCTTCTAGGTTATCCAGTTTGTTGGCATATAATTTTTCATAGCAGTTTCTTATAATCCTTTGTATTTCAATGGTATCAGTTGTAATGTCTCCTCTTTCTTTTATAATTTTATTTATTTGAGTCCTCTCTCTTTTTCTCTTAGTTAGTCTAGTTAATGGTTTTTCAACGTTATTTACCATTTTGAAAAACCAATTCTTAATTTTGTTGATCTTTTCTTTTGTCCTCATTTATGTTTCATTTATTTCTACTTTAGTGTTATTATTTTCTTCCTTCTGCTAGCTTTGAGTATACTTTGCTTTTCTTTTTCTAGTTCCTTGAAATGTAATGTTAGATTGTTTATTTGAGATCTTTTTTCTTAACATAGACGTTTATTGCTATGAGCTTCCCTTTAGAATTTCTTTTTCTGCATCTCATATATTTTGGTATGTTGTGTTTCCATTTTCCTCTGTTTCCGGATACTTTTTCTTTCCCTTTGACTTCTTCTTTGACCCATTGATTGTCCAAGAGTGTGTTGTTTAGTTTTCACGTATTTGAAAATTTTCCAGTTTTCCTCCTGTCATTGACATCTAGTTTCATACCCATCTAATAGACTTTTATAGAACACTCCACCCAACACTTTATTTTCAAGTGCACATGGACCATTCCATGAGACAGACCACATGCTGGAACATAAAAAAAGTCTCAATAAATTAAAAATGATTGAAATCATAGAATATGTTCTCTGACCATAACAGAATTAATCTAGAAATCAATAATAAAGTGTTGTCTGGAAAATTCTTAAATATTTGGAAATTAATAAACACTTTTTAAAAATAACAACTGAAAATGAAGAAATCACTAGGGAAATTAAAAATATTCTAACTTAATGAATATAAAAACATAATACATAAAATTTTGTTGGATGCAGCTAGAGCAACACTGGGGAAATTTATAGTTTAATAATGTTAACAATAAAATGAAGAAAGTTTTAAAATCAATGGTCTAAATTTCCATCCTATGAAGCTAGAAAAATAAGAACAAATTAAAGGCAATATAGAAGAAAAGAAATAATGAAGATAGAGTAGAAATCAGTGAAGTTGAATATGGACTACAAATAGAGAAAAATCAATGAAACCAAGAGCTGGATGTTTGGAAACATTAATAAAATTGGCAAACCTCTAGTTAGATTGATCAAGAAAAAGGAGAAAAGACATAAATTACAAATATCAGGAATGAAAGAGAGGGTAGTACTATGGATACTACAGAAATTAAAATAACTTTATGCCAATAATTTGACAACATAGAGAAATCGACAAATTCCTTGCAAGAAACACATTACTAAAACAGCTTTAAAAAGAAACCTTAAAATGTGAATATCCCTATATCTAGTAAAAAAAACCTGAATGATTAAATTCCTTTCTACAAAGAAAACTCCAATCCCAAGTGGTTTTACTGGTGAATTCTATCAAATATTTTAGGATGAGATAACACCAATTCTACCAACTCTTTCAGAAAATAGAGTAGGAAGGAATAGTTCCCAACTCAATTTATGTGTCTAGCATTACCTTGATTCCGAAACCAAAGACGTTACTAAAAAGGAAACTACAAATACCCCTCATGAACAGATTAAAAATCCTTAATAAAATATTCAAAAAATTGAATCCAGTTATGTCTAAAAAGGACAATGTACCATGGCCATATGGAGTTTATCCCAGAAGTAAAATGTTGGTTTAACACTAGAAAATCACTAAGTGTAATTCACCACATAAACAGAATAAAAATATAAAAACAACATGGTTATTGCAATAGATGCAGAAAAAATATTGGACAAAGTTTAATATCCGTTCATGATAAAATTATCCAGCACACTATGAATAGAAGAGAATCCTTCAAATTGAAAACTTACAATCATCATACTTAAAAGGCTGATTCCTAAGATGGAGAACAAGGCAAAGATGTTCACTCTCACCACTTCTATTACCGTTTTATTCACTATCCTAACCAGCGCAAAAACTGCAAGAAAATGAAACAAGAGGCATGCAGAATGGAAAAGAGGAAGTAAAACTGTTTTGATTTTCAGATGACATGATTATGTATGTACAAAATACTAAGGAATGTACAAACACTACCAGAACCAGAAGGAAAATTAGCAAGGTTTTTGGATACAAGGTTAATATACAAAAGTTAATTGCATTTGTATATACTAGCAATAAACAATTTGAAAATGAAATTTCAAAAGTTTGATTTTTAATATCTGCAGAACATGGAATATTCAGGACTAAATCTAACAAAATATGTCTAAAACTTGTATACTGTTCCAAAAATGGTTAAGAAAATCCAAGTCAGACCTAAATAATTGGAGAAATTTGCTGATTTGTGGGAAGACTTCATATCGTTAAGATGTCAATTCTTCCCAAATTGATCTGTATATTCAACTGATTTCCAGTCAAAATCCCTGCAGGTGTTTTGGAAGAAATGGACAGATGGATTCCAAAATATGAATATTTGTGCAAAGAACCTAGAATTATTGAAACACACTTGAAAAGAAAGTTTAGAACTCATACAACTTCAAGACATTGTAAAACTACATCAGGACAATGTATTACTGATATAAGGATGCTCATGTAGGTCAATGAAACAGAATAGAGAGGCCCATTGGTCAATTGATATTCAACAAATATGCCAAAGTAATTAAATGAGAAAAGGATAATCTTTTCAAAAAATACTGCTGGAAAAATTGGATATCTACATGGGGAAAAAAATGAATCTTAACCTTTATCCCAATATACAGAATATATACACCACACACAAAAATTAACACAAGATAGATCATAGGCCTAAACATAAAAGCTAAAAGTATAAAACTGCAGGAAGAAAAACACAAAGAAAATCTTCAGGACTTTAAGATAGGCACAGATTTCTTAAACGGCAGACCAAATGCATGACACATTAAAAAAATTATAAGTTGAGGGGCTGGCCCCGTGGCCGAGTGGTTAAGTTTGCGCGCTCCACTGCAGGTGGCCCAGTGTTTTGTTGGTTCGAATCCTGGACACGGACATGGCACTGCTCATCAAAACGACGCTGAGGCAGCGTCCCACATGCGACAACTAGAAGGACCCACAACGAAGAATATACAACTATGTACTGGGAGCTTTGGGGAGGAAAAAGGAAATAAAATAAAATCTTTAAAAAAAATTATAAGTTGAATATCATCAAAATTAAAAATTTCTTGGGGCTGGCCCGGTCTTGTAGTGGTTAAGTTCGTGTGCTCTGCTTTGGCTCCCAGGGTTCGAAGGTTCAGATCCCAGGCACAGACCTAGGAATGCTCATCAAACTATGCTGTGGCAGCATCCCATATACAAAATAAAGGAAAATGGGCACAGGTGTTAGCTCAGGGCTAATCTTCTTCAGCAAAAAGAGCAAGACAGGCAATGGATGTTAGCTCAGGGCCAACCTTCCTCACCAAAAAAAAAAAAAATACTTTTTATGGGAGACTTAATTAAAAAAATTAAAAGGCAAGTCACAGACTGAGAAAAATTTACAGTACAGATATTTTTCAAAAGACTTGTATGCAGACAATGTAAGGAACACTTACAACTGAATAATAAGAAGACAGAAAATTCAGTTAAAATAGGGAAAAATCTGAATAGACACTTCAAAAAAAGAAGATATAAAAATGATGACTAAGCACATGAAAAGATGATCAGCAACATTACTTACCAGGAAATGCAAATTAAAAGCACAGTGAGATACCACTATGTAGTATATCCCAGCAGAAGGACCAAAATCGAGAAGACTGATAGTACCAAGTGTTGGTAAGGATATGGAGGAACTGAAACTCTCACATTGCTGGTGGGAATGCAAAATGGTAAAACTACTTTGGAAAACAGTTTGTCAGATTTTTATAAAATTGCAGATATATTTATAACACACCCCAGTAATTACACTTCAAGATATCTGAAATGAAACTATATATCTGCAAAAAGATGTCTGTGAATAAAGACATCTTTATTCATAATAGCTCAAACTGGAATTAACACAAATTTCCATGACTAGGTAACTGGATAAACATATTTTGTTTATTTCCATATTATGGAATAGTACTCAGTCATGAAAAGAATGAACTACTGGTACATGCAATAGTGTTGATGAATCTCAAAAACAAGCTGAGAGGAAGAAGCCAGGTACAAAAGAGTACATACTGTATGATTCCATATCTGTGAAATTCTAGAAAAAGGAAATCAGGCAATACTGACAGAAAATAAATCAGTGATTTTCTAGGGCAAGTGGGGGTGGGGGTTGGGGTTGACTGTAAATGGTCATGAAGAAACTTTTTACATTGATGTATTCTGTATCTTGATTGTGGTTTTAGTTACATGGGTGTATTTTCAAAATGCCCTTGTCAAAACTCATTGAACTGGGTGGCATCAGCATCATGGCAGAGTGAACTTTCCCAGGACTCTCTCCCCTCCAACATACAATAAAAAGGGGCATCCATACTCCAACAGAGGACGTCCTACAACAACACAAAAATGTCAGAGAGACATGCAGCCACATGGTAGGGGATGGAGAGGCTGGAGCTCCCCTCGGAGGGGCTGGAACAGGGTAAGAGAGAACTTCACTCCCTCCCCTAAAGTCTGCGATCTGTGACCATGGGAGGATCCGTGAGGAAAGGAGCAGGGGAAGGGACGCTTGCTTGCGGGAATACCAAGAACTCCTTAGGGCCCTTGCAGCCTAGAGGGAAGCCGTCTAACAGGGTGAAAGCTTTTGTGGGGGTGACCTCATCAAGCAAACACCCCAAGAGACCAGATGGAAAGAGCCAGAAAGCCCAGAGAGCATGCAGGACAAAGCGCCCTTCCTCCCATCCACCCCGCAAGAGATCCCCTGGGATCTTGGCTGAAGGTGGAGAGCTCAGAATACATGGCTCTCGACCCCCACCCAGTGGTGATAGGCCATAACTGCAACCAAATAATATCAGAATGCGAAAAACTCGACCCATCTCCTCTAACAACATAAGACACTACATCAAATCTCCAGACCAGAGAGAAAATGACAAGCACCCAGAATTCAGTCCTGAGGACACAGAAATATGTAATCTAAATGACAGAGAACTCAAAATAGCTATCACCAAAAAACTCAACAAGGTAAAAGAGAATACAAAGAAATAATTCAACAAGTTCAGAAGCTACTTCACAAAAGAGATTGAAACTATAAAGAAGAATCAATCATAAATATTAGAGATGAAAGACACAATGGAAGAGATAAAACAAAATACGGATCCCCTGAATTCTTGAGTGGACATCGTAGAGGAGTGTATCAGCATAATTGAAGATAGACATGTTGAATTGCTCCAGACGGAGGAAGAGAGAGAACTAAGACTAAAAGTGTTTTTGGGATCAGAGTGATGTTGGCCTCATAGAATGTGTTAGGAAGTGTTCATCTTCCCTAATTTTTTGGAATAGCTTGAGAAGGCTAGGTTTTAAATCCTCTCTGAAAGTTTGGTAGAATTCCCCAGGGAAGCCTTCTGGTCCTGGGGTTTTATTCTTTGGGATGCTTTTGATTACTATTTCAATCTCTTTCCTTGTGATTGGTGTATTCAGATTGTCTGTTTCTTCTTGATTCAGCTTTGGGAGGTTGTAAGAGTCTAAGAATTTATCCATTTCCTCTAGGTTGTCCATTTTGTTGGCATATAGTTTTTCATAGTATTCTCTTATAATTCATTGTACTTCTGTGGTGTCTGTTGTTATTTCCCCTCTTTCATTTCTAATTTGGACAATTGTGAAAAAATATATCAAGAATCTTTATTGCTGTTGTCTTTATAATCCTTACAAATCAAATTCAACTCCATTTCTGTCAACAGGACATGGATGAATCAATCCATGGAATGAAATATTCTTCAGCCATTGGAAAGTATGAACTAAAGCTATGTGAATAGACAAAAGAAATTGTTCATAACAGATAAAGAGGGAATAATTTACAATACAGAATGGATTTGTACATAAATTATAAATGTTTGTCTATCTCTGTCTATATCCACATGTGTGCATGAGTCTTAGAGTTCTCCAGAAAACAGAACAGATAGACTTATGTGCTCATATATATATAACAAGATTTATTTTGAGGAATTGGCTCACACAATTGTGGATGCTTGGTGAGTCCAAAATCTGATGGGGGAGGCAGTCTGGCTGGAAATTCAGGGAAGAGTTGTAGGTTGAGTCTAAAGGCCTTTGCTTGTAGACTCAGGAAGAGCTGATGTTGTAGATGAAGTCCAAAGGCGGTCTGTCAGAGAAGTCTGTCTTGCTTCGGAGAGGTCAGCCTTTTGTTCGGTTTGGGCCTTCAACTGATTGGATGGGGCCCACCCACATTGTGGAGGGCAATCTGCTTTACTCAAAGTCCATGGATTCAAATGCAAATCTCCTTCAAAAACACTCTTGCAGAAACATCCAGAATAATGTTTGACCAAACATCTGGGCACCTCATAACCCAGCCAAGTTGACACATAAAATTAACCATCACACTACATGTGTGCTTACCCACAGAAATGTCACATTTTTTTTCCTTTTAATGTGGTGATTGCTTTCTTAAAATCAGGTTCATTTGTTACATTTACAATCAGAAAAATCATCAAGGTAATTCTATTTGTTTTTTTAAGCTGTTTTAATTGAATTTATTTATTCATCTAAATTGAAGTATAATTGACATATAACATAGTGTAAGTTTAAGGTGTACGGTGTGTTGATTTGATATGTTTATACATTGCACTTATTTTTAAATTCTTTTTATTGTGTTAAAATATACATAACATGATATTTACCATTTTAACCATTTTTAAGTACAGTTCAGTGGCATTAAGTACATTCACATTATTGTACAACCATCACCACCATCCATCTATGGAACTTTTTCGTCTTCCCAAACTCAATCTTTTTTTTTTTTTTTTTTTGAGGAAGATTAGCCCTGAGCTAACATCTGCTGCCATTCCTCCTCTTTTTGCTGTGGAAGACCGGCCTTGAGCTAACATCAGTGCCCATCTTCCTCTATTTCATGTGGGACGCCTGCCACAGCATGGCTTGACAAGCGGGGTGTAGGTCCCCACCTGAGATCCGAACCGGTGAAACCTGGGCTGCCGAAGTAGAATGTGCAAATTTCACTGCTATGCCACTGGATTGGCCCCTGAATGTATTTTTTTAAGTGTGGCATTAAGCAAGCAAAAGACACACATATAAAGTGCCAGGATCTGATTTTTAAGGTGAAAATCATGTGTCAGTGACTTAGACTAACTGGATTTCAATAATCTTATTCACAATCCTCTTTTTAAATTGGTTCATCCATAATCCTCCAGTAACAGAAACTGCAAGCTTGCATTAGGTTTTATTAGGCATAAACAGTTATTCTCATTCCTGATATTTCCTTGCATATGAAAGAATCTTCTATTAAAATAATCTTGGCCTCTCTCTGCCCTTTTATTCGCTGTTCCCCAGAAAGAAGAAGTTCCTTTCTTACTTGATGGGAGTGTTTGGGAGAAGGCTCTCTCTCCGTCTCTCTCTGCGTCTGCCTGTCTGCGGGGAGGACACGGTCTCCTGCCTTTTGCTCAGTTGATACAAAGGCTCTTTCTCTACTGGGAAGACCTATGCTTTTCCAGTCTGTCTAATTATGGAGTTTAGAAACAGTTTGGAAACCAATTTTGCAGTACCTCTAAGCCATGTTCTCCAACGTCAGCTTTAATGGTAATAAAGGTTACATTTTGCTTTTCCTCTGTCTGTCCTCTGATGTCTCTCTCTCAGTTGGTTTTGTGTGTGTGTGTGTGTGTGTGTGTGTGAGGAAGATCCTCCCTGAGCTAATGTCTGTTGCCAATCTTCCTCTTTTTGCATGAGGAAGATTGCAGCTGAGCTAACCTCTATGCCAATCCTCCTCCATTTTATGTAGGATGCCGCCACACTGTGGCTTGATGAGTGGTGCTGGGTCCACATCTGGGATCTGAAACTGTGAACCCCAGGCCTCCGAAGTGGAGCTCACGAACTCAACCACTACACCACCAGGCCGGCCCCCTCTCAGTTGGTTTTGAATGCCTGTGGGGAACCGAGGGGATGTTATGTATTTATGTATTTACCTCTTTAAATCTTAACAGAGTACATAGATTCATCCCTACTGTGAGATGGATAGACTGCCCTCCCTGTCCCCCCTCCATTCTCTTGGACGCATATCTCTGACGGGTGGCAGAGTTGCTACACCGTTACATTGTGGATGTACCACAGGAATGCTCTGAGCCATGGCCATCTTGGCTTCTGGGATACACAAAACCTAGTGAATGGGAATGATACATCATCATCCTTCCTGTGTGAGTTCCTGCGTGAATGTTTGTACTTGTGAAGGGCGTGAATTGTGTTCTTGAATAAAATTGTTAGAATATGAATTCACCAATTTACATCTAAAGATGTTGCCTAATCAAAGCATTCAGAATTGAGGTCAGAATATGGAAGTCTTACATTCAGGTGTAATCTATTCAACAACTCTGTTTTTCTGAAAAAGACAAGATTGAATATTTTTTATTTCCATCTGCATTATTTTGTGCATTCAAGACAAGCTTGTCAAATCTTATAAATAGTCATCTAGTTTTATTAGCCTGCTACATCTTTTTGAACAACGTACATTCCAATAAAAATGTCCCCAGGTGCTAAAAATGAAAATTCGTGTTCTTACCTAGTGTCCAACAGAAATCAATATTAACATTAGAAATTTAGTGGGTGGCTATTGGTAAGGCAGCACATAGATTTAAAATGGGGAAAACAATGAAACCAATTTTAGTATTATTAGTAATTGAGATGGATATTACATGCTTAGGGAACTGTGTTTGTATTACATGTCAAATCCCATTATGAAATATGTCATTAGAATGGAAAGGTTCATAGCAAAAAGCATGTCCACACCCCTGGCCAATGGCCCATTTATTTCAAGCAACATTCAATACAAAACAGAGACATTTCCACTGTCTTTGGAATTCACTAGTAGAATTTGGCTTGTATTGCCATATCCCTCTTGCCAAAGGATTCACATCTACTGCGCATTTCCCTGTGCATTGATCCTAGAGCTGCATTCTTCTTGATCCCTTTGCACACTGCCTCAAATTCCCTCTCCACATTCCTGCTAAACTCTTGAACCAGACCATAGATTTTTCTTCTATTGAAATTTTCAAAATGGGTGAAAACTATTTAAGCCAAGCCAGGAATTCTCTAAGAGCTTTGCTGAGATTTAATTATTCCAGATGATAAAGCATCACCTTCCAATTACATGTCAGGCTCTGATGATATCTGAGGAATGCAGTTCGGTGATCACTTTGGTCTTGCGGCTTTCAGAGGGTTGATTTAGATGGGTAATGGTTCCAATGCTGAATCAGAATCTAATTTTAATGATAATTTCAGCATCTCTGGGTATAAAATGGAGCAAGATATGATACAAATGTCCAATTGAACAAATTCCCAATATCAGAAGTAGCGTCTAAATAATTCCTGGGAACTAAAACTTCTTTCTGAATCTACTGATTTTACATACAAAGGCTGGCACTTGATTTTTAAAGTGCCACAACTGGAGTACCAGGAACCAGATCTCAAAGAGAAAAGTACGTCTTGGCTTTCAGATGGACACAAGTAAGAAAACACTTTAATAACATCTGAGAGGCTTGACTGGAAAGAAGGGCCAAAGCATGGATGTAGCTCCTGCAGGACAGGTATTGTACTTGACAATACTAACTGCAGGAACCTTTCTTGAATTGAGATTATTTTAAACATGGCAGCATCTTGGAAAAATAAAAAGCATAGACTAAACCTTAATTTAGAATTATCAATACATTGCATAATTCTCAGCCAAACATTGAGTATTTGCTTGTCAAATGTGTCTAAATGTTCTCTTGGTAGAAGTGTAGATAATTCAAAGGTATCTGAGAGTTGTAAGTGGTTGTTGTTGGGGAAAAAGTAGAAAACAAAACAGAAGCGTTTTTTTGATGTTGCTTTTGTGGATGGATCTTCTATTATATCATGTTGAAGCTGTGTGAATAGAGTCTTCGGGGTGGAATAGTTTTGTAGCTCAATTCATTAATGCTTCAGAGGAAAAGTGGATAGGAGAACTGAGAAAGGAATATTTCCAGGCACCCCTCTGCCCCAGTATGATATTATTCCTTCCACTCTCTGTGGGATCCCAAACATTTGCCCATCAATTGGTCATAACATGATTTAGTTCTCTCAATGCCCCCCCAAAATATTGTCCCAGTTTTCTGGTCCAATAAATAACAATGGTTCTTTGTGTCACTCCTGATATAGCAGGGACCTTGGGAAGTTGCAATCCTACTTATTTACCAAAGGCCAGCTCAGATGCTCACCATGAACTTAAAAGTCAAGGATGCAAATCCAACACCCAAAGTCCTTTATTTTAGTCCCAGATGCTTTTTAGAACAACCATTGACAGCTCCCAAAAGACAGCAGGGAAATAGCTTCTGTCCTAAGAATTTGTCTATCTTTTGCCAACAAAAATCTTATCATGGAGAGTCTGCTGAGGACACATCACTCCTTACCAACTTGTTCAGTTGAAATTAGAATTTTCTTCTTCCAATAGCACTTAGTATGACTACTTTAGATAGTTGCTCTGCTTTTATTTTTCTTGTTGGTACTCTCAAAACTTCCAATTTAACCACTAACCATTTGAGGCATTAAGCCATTATCTAGATCTCTTTGAAAACTACCAGAGTATGACCTTCGTGCAGTGTTTCACATGCCAAAGAAAGTAAATCGTGTCCTACATATCACGGTTTGGTTACTCATTAGTCTTAGAATTGTTTAGAGGTTGGCTGTAGTGTATAAAACCTATATCCGTATAGTTCCTGATTAAAAAACACTTTCCTTATGCACATTTATATTAACAAATAGATCTTGGTGCAACTACTGCAGATATATATACAGATATGTATGCAGATATATATACAACTACTCCAAAATATAATTATCAGTAAACTAAGGATGGAGCCTACATCTGTTGCCTTGCAGTGCTGCTCTGTCCAATGCAGTAGCCACTAGTTATATGTGGCTTATTAAATATAACTTAATTAAAATTAAATGAAGTAAAAAATTTAGTTCTTTGGTCAAATTAGTCACCCCATGTGACTAGTGACTACCATGTTGGACTGTCCACATATAAAACATTTTCATCACCACAGAGAACTCTACTGGCCAGTGCTGTTCTAGAACACTGCATGTAAGATTATCATAATTTTTACTTTTTTGTAAAAAGAAACATAGCTCACATTGTAATGTGTTTTTATGATCTCCAAGAGCAAGTGATATGGGACCCATTGCAAAAATTCTAGGCAATCAATAAAATCCTTACACAATGTGAGTTTTACTCTGCATTATTTATCTGATTTTACACTTCAAGAAACACCAAGAGGTCACAGGACTTGTCCGAGCATTGTCACAAGGTTAGTGAGCGGCTCAGGTAGAATGAAAGCTGACAGCCCAGACCACTTAATCTGTGGAGAATCCAGGTGCCAGACACAACGCGGATAAGCGTCACAAGTGAGCACAGTCTCAGATGGGCTTCTGGAAAGCCCGTCAATGCTCTGTGCAGTGTTCTGTTTACAGACTGAAATAGAATGGTGTTTATTTGGTACTCTTTTCAAATTGTCCTTGGAACTGAGGGCTTATTTACTTCATTACCTCCAGTAGATTTGTGGTGACTATAGAATTCATCAACAAGTTATTTAATACTGAAACATGGAAATATAGGAGATGGTTTTATATTTTTATACTTGAAGGAGGGGCCCGCCCCGTGGCCGAGTGGTTAAATTCTCATGCTGCGCTTCAGCGGCCCAGGGTTTCTCTGGTTCGGATCCTGGCCGTGGACGTGGCATTGCTCATCAGGCCTTGTTGAGGCAGCGTCCCATATAACACAACCAGAGGCACTCACAACTAGAATATACAACTATGTACTGGGTGGCTGTAGGGAGAAGGAAAAAAAAAGATTGGCAAGAGATGTTAGATCAGGTGCCAATCTAAAAAAAAAATAATAACCTTGAAGGAGGACTTTGAGACACTGGGAAAAACTAGTTAGTTCAATCCTTGGTAACAGAATAACTGACTTGATTCAAAATTGAGGCAGACATACTGGAACTGGCATGTACTGGCTCATAAGAGCCCATTGTTAAACTTTCAAGTGTTCTGCAAACTGGTTGTTAAATACAGCCATTATTAAAAATTAAATTATATAAACTTATAATTAAATTATGTTAAGAACAAAGGCAAAAAATGCTCAAGAATGATCACTTCTAATTATTTTACTACATTTTAGTATTACTATGCTCTTGAGGTTACATATGTTTAATATATCTGTACAGTGGAAATACCATATAATGCTGTGCTCTACGCATCTTTTCCTATCTGTAACTGAAATGGTTTGTCTATTTGCTAGTTCAACTCCCACTACATCTGGTGGGTTTTGGTCAAGGAGTGATGCTAGACAGAGATGAGGAAGAGCTAGAGGTGCTTTCTGGAGTCCTACATCTGCTGTTTCTTCCTGTAAGTTCTTAGAGAGCAAAGCGAACATTTGAATGGAGTCTCCAAGGATATGGATGATTCCAGGAGTCAGAGAAAGGGTTAAGGATGGTATTCCAGATTGAGAAAATAGCATGATCATCAAAGCAGAAAAGACGAAACATAGAGCATGTGTAGTATTCAAAAAGATCTCTGTAAACAGATGTCATCCAAAGCTTCCCACCCCTTTCCATAAAGTGGATCCAGCACCACAGTCTACAGTGAGTAGAAGTCCAATGCCCTTCTCCAATAAGTCTTTGAATCTTCAGGAGAGTTACAGTAGCAGTAGTTACAGAGGCTACTATCATGGGCGCTCTGAGTCTGAGCTCTTATTTCTTTTAAATTAGCTGAGTTTAAAGATTTTTCACTCCAACCCATGCAAGTTACTCTCTAGTCCACATTGTGTCATACTGATGTAGCACTTAGCTCCTTCCCATCAATTCTACCAAAAACAACAACAAACACTCACATCAACCCTTTGTGTATGCATACGTGTATGTATTAGGTCCTGGCTATGCCAAGTGTGAGCCACAGACCAGCAGAATGAGCCTTGCCTGGGAGTTTTTAAAAATGCAGAATCTCAAGCACCATATATATATATATATTTTTTTTTATTTAGATGCATGTTTATATATAAAACATATATATGATGTTTTATATATGTATAACACATAGAACATATATATAACAGGGTGGGAAGATTTGGATGACATCTGGTTACAGAGATCTTTTTTGAACCTTACACATGCTCTATGTTTCGCCTTCTCTACTTTGATGATCATGCTATTTTCTCAATCTGGAATACCATTCTTAACCCTTTCTCTGACTCCTGGAATCATCCATATCCTTGGAGACTCCATTCAAATGTTCGCTTTGCTCTCTAAGAACTTACAGGAAGATACAGCAGATGTAGGACTCCAGAAAGCATCTCTAGCTCTTCCTCATCTCTGTCTAGCATCACTCCTTGACCAAAACCCACCAGATGTAGTGGGAGTTGAACTAGCAAACAGACAAACCATTTCGGTTACAGGTAGTTGCATGGGTCCTGTTTAAAAATAAATTTGCTGAAGGGATTTAAATATGTAAGCCTTGAGTACTAACAACCTTTGAGAAAAATGAGATCAGTGATTAATTGACATTCATATCTCCATTTCATTCTTAAATGAGGTGGTCAGACCATTAGCCTAAAGCATCTTTATGTGGAGAGACAACTCCTCTTTAGTCCCTTTCTCTGAAGCTACTTTAGTAAATTATTCATAGATATAACGATAAGTAGTCAGGGAGAACATTTGGGTGAATGGCTTTGACCTTGTTTGTTTTCTAACAAGGCTCCATACAGTCAGTCTAGCTGTGAGTAGAGGGCAGTCGTATGTCAGGGGAGGAGGGAATATGAGTAGAAGCAGCCCTGGCCACACAGCGAGAAAGCTCAGAATCTAGTACTGGCTCCAGCACTGAGTCCATCAGGAGACTTTGCTTCTTTGCCTCTGGGTTGTATCCCCTTTCTAAATCTCTTTTGTGATCAATCATGGGACCACAGAATTTCCTAATTCACCAAGAGCCCTCAGGATTATTTGCTTTGGGACCTGATGGGACCCCCAGAACTGCTACGGCTTCTCTGAGCTCACACGATATTGAATCCAACACATTTTTGTAACTTAGATACCAACGATTTTGCTTATCCTGCCATTTCCTTAAAACTCTTTCCCCTGAGTACATATAATACTTTACTCTTGTCTGGGCTCAGTTGTATCAGTACTGCTATTTTGCTCCATTTATTGGAATAGAGTGGATGCATTAGTTCCCTGGATTTGAAATAAATGCTAAATAAAGACATGTCTCCTTTTCTCAGTTGCACTGTAACCAGGAATAACCTGCTTTCTCTCCTGGTGACAATATTACAGGAAAACTAAGAACGATTATCAGAGATCAGGAATAATTCTTACCCTCCAGAGTGGACTGAGGTTCCTCCTGAGTCCAGCCTACGAAGGTCAAACCCAAGGGCGTAATAGTGGAAAGTCAGATGAAGTTCATCTTCCTTTTCTGTCCACCTTCCCACAGGCATATGTCTAATTATGAACCTTTATCAAAGGTGTGATTTCCTCCTGTTACCTTTTGCCTTTCTAGGTCTTCCTCAAGGGCCTGACATCCTAAAATTGTTGTCTGTATCTCAAACCTCCCTATCTCCCCATTTTTCCCTGAATACCTGTTTTAATACTGGCCCAATTAGAAAGACCTGATAACAGAATTCACAATAAAAAGTTGAAGACTTTAATCTTATCAAGAAAGTTTACATTTTCAGGGTCCCTTTATTTAGCCAAAGTAAATGAATACTTACGTTAGAATAATCAAGAGAAGATTGGTTAACATTCCTAAAATCCAAACCAAACCTCCGTCCCTCCTATATCTAAGAGTGGCCCTTGTCCCAAATGGCAATTGAAGATAGCCAGTGGTTAATAGGACACAGGATCTGAAAAGCATGAATCAGAGCCCTAAGGAGACCGCAGGTCGGCTTAACCAGCATTATTTCTCTGGCATACTCAGGTATGTAGTAGACTGTTGTTACCTACCTGGATTCCATTTACCTTGCCGGTGTACCCATCCCTCAGCTACCTTGAGGGTTAGACCCTAATAGCTCACAGCAACCTCCTTCTCTAGAGAATTGCTCTCAACTGAATGGGAGCTGTTTTACCTTGGATGCTATGCCCCCAGGGACAGGAGGGGGCTTGTAGAGAGCAGTCTACAGATCCATTGCCTCAAGGTAGGAACAAATCGCTGATATACTCATGCTGCAGAATTCCTTATAAATCAGGCGAAGCTGGTTTCCATCTGGGACTATTTCCTTGTTTAGTTTAACCATGGCCTATCCTGCTTCCTTCACTTCCCTTCTCCTGAAAGTAATCCCTCAATAAATCATTCATACAAGAGTTTCCATCTCAGGCTCGCTTCTAGGGCATTTGGCACCAGCAATGGTCCTAAAAAGCAAACTCTACAGAAAGGATTCTGGAGTTGGATTATTCACTGGCTGGATGGCAGTGAAAACCCCATTCTGGATGGGTGGGGCCCTGACCGTTCCTGGCATGCCCTAGAAGTGCACTTGCTGAGACGTTCCCCTCTGGTGAACTGGCACGGGATACAGATGGAAGGAGGTGCACTAACTGATTCAGTGTTTCTGGCATTTTAAAGGTGCAAGAAAAAGTGTTACTCTATGGACTGTAGAATGGTTTGCTTTTGATAAATGGCATTTATATGTTGAAGAGAGATCACGATAATCTCTGATCTATTAAGCAGTAGTTTAAAGCAGAATATGAGTCAGAGATATTCCTTGGCAGCATTTAAGGAAACCCTAATTTCTGTAGATGGAGAAGATGACCTGGAACAGGATTTATTTTTTTTCTTAAAGATTGGCACCTGAGCTAACAACTGTTGCCAATCTTCCTTTTTTTTTCTTTCTGCTTTTTCTCCCCAAATCCCCCCAGTACATAGTTATATATTTTAGTTGTGGGTCCTTCTAGTTGTGGTATGTGGGACGCCGCTTCAGCATGGTCCACTGAGCGGTGGCATGTCCATGCCTAGGATCCGAACGGGCGAAACCCTGGGCTGCCGAAGCAGAGCATGCAAACTTAATAACCACTAGGCCATGGGGCCAACCTCTGGAACAGGGTTTAATTGTGAGCACCAGAAAACTTCAGAGGAAGCTGAATTCCCAGCCTAGGAAAGTCTCCCAAGCCAAAGTCAGAGCTCTGATAGGAAAAGAGCCTGAGATGGGGATATCTGGGTAGATGCGCTTGAGTACCTTGAAACTCCAGAGTTTCCTGAATCTTCTAGGTCTTCAGAATTGACTACTACCATTTACTGGAAAATAAAGTTCCCTCTGCCCTACTTAAAGACCACGTAGAGATCTCAAAGGAGACAGGCATATTTAGGAAAATCTTCCTCAGGAGCTGTTCCTGCTTCTCTTCTCCCCTACGAGACCCATAACTTGGGTCAAATTTCTGCAAAATTAGACTGGAGAAGTGTTAGCCTGCTAAAGGAGAAGTATTTTAAATACCAAAGGAGTTGCTGGCCCTAATTAACACATACTGGCAGGAACAAAGAGATAGTGCCTGGGAGTGCATCCTGAAGCTCCTGAAGTCATATAAAGCTAGATAAGGAACAGTGTGTTGGCATGGTGGCATTTTTCTGTGACATGGGATTTAACACTCTGGCAAGGGTCCCAAGAGGTAGTGTTAACGCTCTGCTGAGATAACTTTTAGAAGACTGGGGAAAGCATAGCCCTACATCAAATGCCAGCAAACTTTTTCTGTAATGGGCCGGAGAGTAAATATTTTAGACTTTGAGAGGCAGACAGCCAATGTATAAACAATGGGTGTGGCCAACAAATTGGGTGTCCCAATAAAACTTTACTTACAAAAAAAGGAAGGGGGCTGAATCTGGCTCAAGGGCCATAGTTTGCTAATCACTGCTCTACATTTAATGCAGCAGAGGCGCCAACATTTCTGTGAAAGACTATGAAGGAAGATACTAAAAGGTTCAGAAAGTGGGCATGCTGGAAGGAGGGTACTTCATAAGACTGGATAAGCTACCATCTGACTATATTCATTGGGAGGTCTTGGAAGAGACTTTATTTATCAAAATAATAAGGAATGGGCCAGTAGGGGAGAACCAATATCTTTAAGAAGCGTCAAGGTGGCTGTCCCTAAAGCCTCTTTATGGGGTATGAAACTATTGAGCTGTACACTCAGTCCTCTGTACACTAGGGCTGAGTAGGTGATGCTGTTACAGAATTGGGGGATGAGAGGATCCTGGAGTAGCGAGGTGGCAGCACTCAACTGTCAGAAGCAAAGTGGGCATAATTACCATAATGGGCAGAAGCTTGGAATGGCAGCCAGGAAGGGCTTATCCGTGGGGATCTATGGAGATTGCTAACATAACATCATGTTCCTAGGGGCAAGATAGATGGGCAGCCAACAAGGATATTGCTTAAGATATGTATGCAATCAAAATAGATGATAAATGTGTGATCAGAAAGCTGAGGGCGGCTGGGCTAATGGAAAGTCACAATTCCTTGCTGAGTTTATCTCCTGAGGCAATTCTCAGACATACAACCCATCAACTGAAGGAGGAGCCAGAAATCCACAAGAAAAGGTTCAGCAACACCGTGAGTATATAGAGTAGTGATACACTCAGTGCTTCTCTCAGAGACCTACCGACACTTACTCAGGTAACTGTACACTTTGGAGAAGGATACATCCTAACATTTCAAGGACTGATGGATCTGTGTTTTTATTGATCCTGATTCCTAGGGACCCAAAGTCCCTCAATCGTCTACTGTCAAAGCAGGGACACACAGGGTCAGGGAAAAAATGAAATCTTGGCCTATGTCTATTGCAATGTGTTCATTGGGGTCAGAGACTCACCTAATGGTCATTTCCTGTGTTTTTGAATGCATAATCAGGAAGAACATACTTAGCAGTCAACAGAACATTCACATTAATTCCTTGATCTTTGGAGCAAAAACTATTATAGTAAGAGAAACCAAGTAGAAGCCTTTGAAATGGCCTCCACTCTAACCAAGAGTAAATAAAAACAATATCACTTTTTAGAGGTTGGCAGATTAAAAATTTAAGGGATGTAGGGGTGGTAATCTTTATCATATATCTAATTAACTCAGCAGTCTGGTTCCTGCAAAAACTGGATGCCTCATGGCAAGATGACAGTAGACTAATACAAACTTAACTAATTGCTGCTGCTGTGCCAAATGTGGTATCTTTACGAGAGGAGAATTACACAGGCTCTTTATATGGCATGAAACTATTGAGCTGGCAAATGCACCCTTTTCAATACCCATTAGAAATGAGGATCAGAAGCAGTTCACATTTACGTGGGGTGAACAACAGTATACATTTTCAGTCTTATCCCAGGACTATGTTCATTCTCCTCTCTTTGTCACTATATAAACTCAAGAGAGCCGGATCTTGTGGACATTCTGCAGAACGTTGCTTAGTCCACTTTATTCATAACATCTTGTTAATTAGATATGATTAGCAAGAAGTGGCAAATGTATGATTTGGTAAGACACATGTGCTCCTTAGGGAAAGAGATGAATTCTAAAAAGCTTCAAGGGCCTGTCACGTTAGTGACACATCTACTCATGTGATGTCAAGTGACCATTCAGCCATGACTTTATATCATGTGCTGGATACTGTCAGCCCACCAAGTAATAAGACTGGGTTTAGAAGCAATCCATCATAAAATGGAAGTGGTAGATTCAGCATGGAGCTTAAGCAATTCCAGAGAGCAAAAAGTACGCTGCATGACGCAGTCATGTCATATATCAGTGTTTGACCAATGTCTCACCCTTAGCTCACATTTAAAGCCTTTAAGGGTTTCTTACAAATGGCTGACGGAAGAAGCAAAAGCCTGAGCTTGGTTCACAGATCAGTCAACTTGGTATGTGGCTATAAGCTAAAAAAGGATTACTGTTCTACTACAATCACATGCAAGCGTGGGCCTGAATGACAGTGGTGAGAAGAAATCCTTCAAATGGGCAGTTATTCAGTGATTTAGTGATCTGGGTTAGACATTTTGTTGGAGTGGGAAGTGACTCGAGATAAGATATCCCAGACTCACGAGCAATGGTGAAAGGCTTAGCTGGTTGGAAATATGCAAACTCGTGGGCAGTGTGAATGGCTTAGTCGATTGGTCAGGAGCTTGGAAGAAGAAAGATTGGATAATCAGTGATAAAGATGTCTGGGGAAGAGACATGTGGTTAGAACTATAGAAATGGGCACCGAATGTTAGTAACTTTGTGTCACACCTTAATGTAGAAGAGGAATTAAACAACTAAGTGGACAAGAGAGATGTCAGCCTTGCTCTATCCTCAGACACCTCAGGGCCTGTGCAATAGGCTTTCGAATGGAATGGCATAATAGCAGAGAGGGAAGCCTTGCGTGGGCCCAATAGTATGAGTTCTCTCTCACTCACAGAGGCCGAACACGAAGTCTGCTGTTACTAATATCCAATCTACCAGCCACCAAGACCAATGCTGAGTCCCTACCAAGGTGCCATTTCTCAAGGAGACCAAGCAACTACCTGGGGGAAAGTTTTTACTGTGATCTCCCTTCCACTCTAAAAGGGACAGTGATTTATTCTGACAGGATTGTCTTATGTTTCAGGGAGAGTTGACCTTGGTCATTATCATTACTCAAGCATTCACAAAGTATCTAATTACTGACATGGGCTCTCACATAATATTGCGTGAACAAAGGAACCAAATTTATGACAGAACAGGCATGACGATGATCACGTCACTATGGGACCACCAGTCCTCGCACATAACACACCATCCCCAAACTGGATGGCCTGGTAGAGCAGCAGAATTGGAATTGCCTCTTCTCAGTTGAGGTATCAACTTGTAAATGATACCCTACGAGTTTGGGGTGCCATCCTCCAGGATGTGGCGTGCACATTAAACCAAAGGCTATTGTCTGTTACTCTGTACCTAACAGGTAGAACATATGGATCTGAGAACCAAGGCGCAGAAGTAGAAGTTACTCTACTCACCATCACTCCCATTGATCCTCTTGAGGAATTTGTGCTTCTCATTCCTTCAACTGTAAGCTCTATCCTTCTAGAGGTCCTGGTTCCCAGAGGGAGGACTGTCGCCCCAGAAGACACAGTAAGAATTCTAACAAACATTTGTTGCATTGTCATTTTGGGGCTTCTCATGCCAGCGGACCTGCAGGCTAAGAAAAGAGTTACATAGTTGATACAGATATGTACAGGGAAAACCCCAGGGATGAGAGAGGTAGATTTTGGGGTGCTGCATCTACAAGCTAAGGAACACCAAGGATTGCTGGCAACCACCAGAAGCCAGGAGAGAGGCATGGAACTCATTCTCCCTCAGAACCTCCAGAAGGAACCACAGACACCCTGATTTCAGACTTTTAGCTTCCAGAACTGTGAAGATAAATTTCTATTGTTTTAAGCCAAAAAAAAAAAAAAAAAGAAGAAGAAGAAGAAAGAAAAGAGTTACATAGAGTGGGATGATTGACCTCTGTTATCATAAATCTTTGCTCAAGAATCCTCATCATAGGTTCTCTTTCTAGGGAAACTAAGGTATAAAGAAAATTTCCAGGAATCCTGTTGGTTACCAATTTTGAAAACAATCAGTTACAACCAAAGGATTTCTCAGTAACGGAAAGTTTGGTCCAAGCGTTATTCCAAAGATGTGTATACCCACACACACATAAATATATAGATAGATGGGTGTATATGTGTGTGTATGTGTGTGTGTGTATAAATCACAGAAATTTTGTATGTTTCAATGGGTGAATAAGCCAAACTCCTACTCCTCCAAATGGCCTGGGAGCTTTACCTTTCAGCAGCGAGGAAAAGCGAAGGTTCAAATCCTGAGTGGTGGGCATGCCTGTTTCAGTGACTTGTGGGCACACGCATCTTCTTCTTGGAAAGGAATGTAGGCTGTATGCCTGCAGGGGCGTACCTGGGATGAACACATGACTCAAATGCATGTCTTGGAAAAGAACCAGTGGGCACATGGCCTGCTGAGTAGAGTGCAGGTGAAGCAGATTTGATTCACGAATGTACTTTGGGAAGATTTTATATTAGGCAATAATCAAAACTTTCAAACGAGGCCTGGATCTAATTCTTTGGACTTGCCTGTAAGTGGACTTTTACAATTAGAGATATTACATTAATACAATAATTTTTAAATAGCTGAAATGCGAAGGAGAGATGAGATCATTTGCCTCAGACAGAGAGGCATGTATACTTTTAAAGTAGCGATGGTGAGAGAAGATACCCAATGACTTGCAAAAATCAACATCTCAGCAGGAAGAAGCAAGACAGATCAGAAGATCTCAATCTGAAAAACATCCAAAATGAAAAACCACTTTATTTGCATGCTAGAAGAAGCCACATATATGGTTATTGAAATATTTGATAAATGTCAAAAAGAATCTGGCCCAACATTTTAGTACGTTTGGTTTAGTTTCATTAACTATTTAAATTTGAAGTTGGCAATCTCCCATATGAGCCAAGATTACCAAAAGAAAACTTGGATAATTGATGTTATCTAATAATAAAGAAAGGTGCTCAGGCTCTTTTCTATGAAGGCAGAGATGCTTTAAATCTCTTGGGAGATTTGCCCACCATGTCACATAGGGTGAAGAGAACAGAGGAAAAGAATGTCAAAGAAGGGCTGATATGGAGCATAAATCAAAAAGCTCCACAGGGGTGCAGAAGGGGTCTAAGAGAGCAACATCTGAACATTTGCTCTTGATGGGTGAAAATTTGCAGCACAGCTAAGGAGATGTGGGTTGCAGTCTTTACAGATTCCGTGTGCCAGGAGCCTGATGGATTTTCTTTCAGGTCTTTGAAATCCTGTCTCTAATATTATTCCCTCCAAGTTCAGCTGTACGTGGTTGCCCTGTTAGTCTTTCGTGCTTGACTGTTTCTCACAGGCCTGACTAAGAAAATATCCCTCAGGAAGATGGCTACGGCAGGCTTTCCTTTCTATTTCAGAGCAACTCAGATAACTCAGACCCCCTCCTCTGAGTCGTCCAGTGTGGGCTGGAGGTTTGGAAACTGGACAGGATCTGATCTACACAAGTGATAAATTCACATCAAAAGACTTGGCACTTAGGTCTGGGGAAGCACCTAAGAGAATGGACACTTCTCCAAACCCCGAATGCTCGTGAGAGCCAGTAAATCTGGATTGGAAATCTTACAATAAGATGATTTCCCATGAAATCTCTGGTACTTCATGTTTCCTATCAGGTCATAAATGTCATGAGAACAGCTTTCCTTATTATATTTCAGTTTGTCCAGTGCCAGCTTGCGTTTTGGCCTAGAGCCAAAAACACAGAACAGGGAGACACTGAAATGAAGAAAGCAATTGACCACTTTGGAAGAACCTGGAGAGTTTCGTGCAGATTCTGATCTAGGAGGTGCTGGGGGGTGTTTCTTCCTTTTGGAAGCTGGTTGCCTTATCATTCTAGCAAATGGGGAGATGTGCACAGGTGGCAGTTCTGAGGCGCACCTGGCTGAAGGCCTCTACTGGAATCATCTCTCTGCTGAGAAGACACTGTTTTGAGTTTAACAATGTTGGACAATGTTATTCCAATAGAAGAATCTTAACTGGCACTTGTAGGTCAGACTTGCAGATCTCTAGTCACATGTAAACAGACAGCCAAAAACACACTCTGGCTAAAGATTCTGGAATGTGAAGAAGCACAGGGCTTGGAGTGTGGAACACAGAGGAATAAAAAGACAAGGCAAGAATGTGAAAGTGGAATGTTGTACTGCAAAGAGTACAGGTGGGTCTGGGGACAGGGAGGTTGTGGCGTTGAGGAGGGACCCGAGTGTGGAAAGAAGTATGTCCTTGCTCTGAGCCCCCTAATTCCCTAACAAAATATCAGAATCCAGTCTCTTGGATATTGGCATCTACTGGGATCTTCCTTTATGACTTTTAAGCTTTTTTTTTGGTGAGGAAGATGGGCCCTGAGCTAACATCTGTGGCCTATTTTCCGCTTTTTGCTTGAGGAAGATTGTTACTGAGCTAACATCTGTGCCAACCTTCCTCTATTTTATATGTGGGACACCGGCACAGCATGGCTTGATGAGTGGTGCATAGGTCCAGGATCCAAACCTGCGAACCCTGGGGCTGCCAAAGCAGAGCGTGCAAACTTAACCACTACACCACCAGGCCAGCTCCTGACTTAACTTTTTAAAAGTCTCTGAAATAAATAGAAAGGAGATCTGTAGATGTGAAGGTAGCAAGCACCCTTTAATTGATTTAATTAATTTCTCATTTCATCTACCAGAAATTCCAAGGAAAACAATTATACGACAAGAGCATTCTTATTTTTCATTACAAAAGAATTCTACTTTTCTCTACAGGATACTGTAAAATTCTGGGCCTTACTGTTTATCGCTTTGGTCCTTCAACATTCATTTACTGAATGCTTATTCTCAGACACGGTGATAAGCTCTGGGGTTACAAATACGAATCAGACATAGATTGTTGCCCTCAGAGCAAGCCTGGCTTCAAGAATGTGCCACCTTTGCAGTGGCAGAGGGCCCCACTATTAGAGAGCCTGATGCTTGGCTTAATGCTCAGGTGTCCCTGTCTTGCAATTCTTAAAGAGTTTTGAACAAGGGGCCCTGCATTTTCATTTGCACTGGGCCTTGCAAATTATGTAGCTGGTCCTGCCTCAGAGGCTCGTTTGAGGATAAAAGAACATTTAAATAAATAACAACAATACAATAATATCTCATACATTTGTGATAATATTAAAAAAAAGAAAAGAACAAGCATATACTGAGCGGCTTGCTGTGAATCCCAGAAGAAGGTGTAATTACGTGGGCTTGTGGGAGGTCATATGTTTTAATTTAGGGTGTGTTATTTTGGTGAGAATTTGGATACAAATTTACACCTTATAACTGTTTCCATTTTGCCAAGATGCTGCAAAGTTGTATTAATTTGCACAATTAGTTTAGTCCAAAAAACCCAGAGCACAAAGAGCCAGAGATTATGATTTGTTAAATAACCTTACTTCTAACTTGTCACAGATTATTCTTACTTCCCATTGCCTGTCATATGGTGCAAGACTTGTGGGGGACAAGCAGAGAACATGGTGCAAAGGAGTGTGTGTGTGTGTGTGTGTGTGTATGTGTGTGTATGTGTGTCTGGGTAAAGGTACACAGGAGCATTTCAGCTGGGAACAGGCAGATAGACATTTGGTTATTAATTATGTTGCTTTGAGTTCATAATAAGTACGTTTTAGTAATCTCAAGTGACTGGGTTGTTGGAAATTGCTAAGGCTGAGTGAAGGTAGAGATTTGGTGCTGGTAAAGATCTGTATTTAGAGACAGAAATTTAGGTTAGATAAAGATAGAAATAACAAGAAACTAAAAATAATGATATTATCATATGGGTAGTAATATAGTGATTCCATGTTTTGTATTCTAATTAGTTTCTTTGGCAAGTTAACAACAATAGCCCTTTGTCTTTTCATCAAGTGGGTGGGTTTTATTTTTTTTTAAGGAAGCAATTTAAATGTCAGAGTTGAGTATTGGAATACCAAAAATTTTCATTCTCTTCTAAGATGTTTTTTGAAGCTGAGGCTTGTAGATTGTTTTTAAAGATTTTTTTTTTGATACACGATGTCAGCAATTCTTAATTTTTTTTATCATAGGAATTTCCCTTTCATCCAACATCCTCCCTCTTTAAAAACTGAGCTACCCCACTCTTCATCTCCTATTAAAAAAAAAGGCAGCCGACTCAAATGCCAGACGGAAGGATTTCTAGGCCATTTAGAAGAGGAGTAACATTGCTTATGTTTTTTTGTTTTTGTTTATTTTAAGAAGTTTGGGTTTTCACGTGAGCTGTAGTCTATATATCTAGAATTATGTTTGGTAAAAGGAGTAAAGATTGGATTTTGAAGGAGCATCTAACTGAGAAGGAAAGGCAGAGGCCTTGATAATAATTTCATATGATAAAAATGGGGAGGAGATTGTAAACCTAGAGGCTTAGGCAGGAGAAAAGAGATGATGTCGGGCACGTGGGACTATTCAGTTTTGGTGACACTCACTATGATAATAGAGGCATCGTCATAAGCTAAAGCAACATTTGCAGATCCAAGTTAAGAAGTGAGATTTTTACAGAGATAAAAAGTTTTGAGGAAAGGAGCACACAAAAAAAGTTCCTAAAAATTCAACGTATATAAACCTACAGAGTGTTGTTAGGTGACACTGAAGTGTGTCTGTATTTTTGGAAAATAAAGTAGCATGAGTAATTTTTACAGTTTTGCATATCAGAAAGATGGTTGATTTAAGTATGTGTTTATTTGAATATGCTAGGAGTATCTGTCCCAGTTTCATAGATAAGAGTGTGCATGTTTGTGGTTTGTGGTTTTAGAACCAAGGTGCCCAGAGGGAGGAGCACACAGCTGGGGGGTTAGCTCTGAACTTCATCATTATCACCGTCATCATCATTAGGCAACAAGGACATTATACATTTGGGGTGTTCAGCCCCACAAGTGTGATCCAAATGCTAGTTGCTTGGATGTTTCTGATGCTCCCAGAATACTGAGGTCACCCTGTCCAGCCCCACTGCCAATTGGGAAACCAATATCTTCAACCATGTTCTTATCTCCAAACTCTCTAAGGCTTCTTGGGGTTGTTATTTCTTCTCATTACTCCCATCTCTGCTCTGATTCTTGCCTTATGTGACTGCTGCTCTCTCTCTCTTTTCCATACCACTTCGTCCCACTCTGGACACTGCCTTGATTATTTTAATTCCCCAAAGTGCCAATAACACAAGACTAAGTGTGTGGCAGACTTTTGCTTTGAGAGTAATTGCTATGGACTGAATGTTTGCGTCTCCCCAGAATTCATATTTTGACACCCTAATCCCCAGTGCGATGGTATTTGGAGATGGGGCCTTTAGGAGGTAGTCAGGTCATGAGAATGGAGCCCTCTTGATGGGATTAGTGCCCTTATAAGAAGAGACACAAGAGAGCTTGCTTCCTGTCTGCGTGCATGCAGCAGGAAAAGGCCACGTGAGGATAACTGGGAAGAGGGCCCTCATCAAGAACCCGACCATGCTGGCACCCTAATCTTGGACTTGCAGCCTTCCCAACCATGAGAAATAAATGTTTGTTGTTTAAGCCACCAGTCTATGGTAATTTGTCACAGCAGCCCAAACTGACTAAGACAGTAATGCAGTGATTACACAGTATAACTGTAGATAATATGAACCATCACTGCTCTAAGGTTCATTAGCAATTTCTTACCCTTACACACTTTTTGCTATTCTTATGTCCTCCTTAAGTTTTGGCTACCTTTATCTTTTTGTCTCTGGTCCTGCTCTACCTGCTAGCCTCCAACCCCCAAATTCCTATTAATTTTTTATGCAATATGATTTAACTTCTGCTCTCCACTCTAACTAAGGCATATGATTGAGCATGATCGAGCATTTTAGCATAGAAGACTTTCTATTGTGAGTGACTATCATTTCATAGCACAGAAGTTTTAAGGAGCTCTGCTAACCTAAAAGGTTTTCTACTGGGGGTGTCTAAAATTTAACGGTGCAAAAACAAAGCAAAACAAAAAGAAGAAAAAAACCTCGCAGAAGATCTGAAATTTCATTTTTTCTTTTACATGATCGAAATCTTAGAGAAGATTCCCTTTACCTCGTCAGAGCACCAGACGTGGAATATTTTGTTCTCCTTCCTTTAGAAACACAAATTAAATACAAACGATCCTTGTAGTCTCAATGATTACAAACTAGAAAAATTCAGCGTAAATTGAATAACTAAGTAGAAGACTCAATTTGTACAAAAAAACCTCTTCAATTAAGCAACTAGATAAGTCAGACTTTGTACTTGAGAATTTCACACACACTATCTCTTTAATTTTTACAACAACCTGGTAGGTAACTTTTAAGCGTCTAATTTCACATATTGCTATGGTGTTGAGTGGCATTCAGTTGGAGATACTGACCAATGGGTTACTACATTTCAGATTGTGTACTCAGTTTAACAAGTTAATAACCTATACAATTTCATGTACTTTGAAATGATCAGGATAAAGAAGAATGCCAAAATTTTAGTTTATAATAGAATGTATCCATTTCCAATGACCATAACTTTTGTGTACTTCATCCTTGGGGACCACTTCCTCCCTCCTGGAATCAGTGTATTTGGAGGTCAAACTATTGATCAGAAATGTGTAATTGGAAAATAGAAAGAAGTGTTGTTTGGAGATGTTTTACCAAAGTTCAGGAAACCTTAATGAACTGTTCCTACCCCAGTGTCCCTTCCAAGGAGACATTTTTCGGTGCAGGCCTCCTCTTTTCCTTGACACGTATTTTCTTGAGATCAGTTGATGTTACTGGTTAATATATAATCAAGTCATTACTTCATGAGACTGAGAAAGAATCCGTTCCTCAGGCTTCTGGATTACCTCAAAATCATAGCTTATGTACACCCCAGAGGAACTGGAAGGCTGAGATTAAATGACTCATCCAGTGTCACACAGACAGCAGGTGCCAGTGCTTTTTGCTTCTGCACCACAGAGACGAGCCACTCTTTAGTTACTAAGAGAGGCTACAGCATCAAGAGCTGTTCTAGGGGATAAATGAAATCAACCTGACTTAGTAGGCCCTTGATTTATAAGAGGGGTAAAATTATTAATGTATAATTGGCATAAAACATTGCTAAATGTGTATTTATAGTCTATTCCCTCCTTCCACTCTCATCAGAGGGAAAGAATTGTGCCCTGTATGTCAGCTTCTGGGCTCCCCTTTGAAGTAGAGAACCTTAGTAATGAGCAATGTGGAAGAAAAACAGAAAAGAAATCCAAGAGGCTGAGTTGATTTACATGAGAGCTGGCGGGGGAGGAAGGCCAGGGAGAGCAAAAAGCTTTATGGGCTTGATGTCAGGTAGAACATTTTTCTTTGCAAAATGGCAAGCGAGAAGCAAAGAATAGAAGACTCTTGAGTAGCTTTAATGAGGGAGGACTGGAGAACAGAAACCAAGAGTTTAAATATTGTTACTTTGAGTTGTGAATTAGGTTCTCTGTATTAGTCTTTGCTAATGCAAGCAAAGAGTAGAATTATTCCTAATTACTCTTGGTTACTTCACTGGACTATTTCTTTGAGTGAGACACCTTGGCAAGGCTTGGTCACTTGGAGCCTTGGGCTTTATTTGGATCACAGTTGGAAGAAGGAAACCTTGTTCCTGAAGATTTATTCATTTGAAGTAGAGTTAGGGCTGTCTTCATGGGTGTGTGGCCACAGCAGTGGCACAGGCCTCTGTGCTCAAAGGACCCCATGTTTGCCAACTGTAGTCCTGAAACTCTTGATAACCTGATAATCTTATTTTGAATTTGAGTTTTGTAAGTGAAGTCTGATGGGACAATGGAGCATGGGCCTAGAGGAGTTGGCTGGAGTCAGGTGGTGTCCAGAGTGGGGCATGGTGGCAGCTGTCCCAGTGCTGGTGATCTGGAGCATTGGGCAGCACAGCAGATTCAAATCTCTTGCCCACCCGGATCCAGGAACTGAGTGATCCCTGGTGTAGAGGTTTAAAGATCCTCAGGGTCACTTGTCTGCCCAGAGTTGGGAAGGGGAAATGCCTGACTCTGACTTACCCCAGGGCAGCTGGAGAGAGGGGGAACCTGGCTGTGTAGGACTCGAAGCAGACCACATTCATGCTCCATGACATAGGGCAGGGTGCCCAGGGCCTGAAGGTGAGGGATGGGAGTGGGCTGGGGATGTCTGCTCTCGCTGGGCAAGTATCCCTGTGGAGTGCTCCCTTGACCTGTTGTGTTTGAGGGCACGCTCTATTCCCACTTCCAACTTTCCTGAGTCTGACCTGTGTTTGTCTCTTCTGGTCCCTTCAGGCAGGCTCTGGGAACGAACCACTAAATATGAACTCGATAATTCTGGTGATTCCCCATACCAGGTTACTACGCTAATATTCCCACTTAAAACTGACACTCCATAGTATAAATACGGATGGTAACACTCATCTAGCAATTTAAAATTTTAATTTTTCTCTACTTAGGATGAAATTAAATAGCAAATAAGAAACAACATGAGAAGTGGCAAAGCCACAAAGATGCAAGAAACATCAGTTCCCCAGTAGACACATGGAAGAATGCTACCTGGAACGTGCTCATTGAACTTGTCCATGTAATGACCATCAAGTAAATGCCTCTTGTGTTAAGCCTCTGAATTTAGGAGATTTCTTATAATAACTAGTTTACACTAACAGCTTTCACCAAAATCCATAATAGGCTCATTTAAGTGTTTCAAGTAACCTTTAAAAAAATGGAATCTATGCTTCAATTTTACAGATGAGGAAATAGAAGTTTTGGGAGTTAAAGAACTTTCTCTTATAAATGTAAAGAGCTGCTAGCAGAGCCAGACACAGATGCCAGAGCCCCGTCTTCTAGTCCAGCTCACTTTCTACTTTGTTGGTGATAAATTCTACAGAGTAAACAGTAAATATTCATCTGTGGCATGCTTTTGGAAGCATTATTAGGTAGAGAACTGCAGTAGCATTTCTTACTTAAAAATCCTAATAGAAGCAAAGTGTCAATATATAATTTTTTCATTATGTTATATTGAGTATTATTCAATTTTGTTAATCATGAAATCAATTTTTTCCTTTAAATATAATTTTAAAGGTTTCATGAATTTCTAATCTTTTGCTATGCATGTTTAACTTTAAATGGAAATCAGGAGAGAGAGCTTGAATCACTTACCGGCAATTTTCTTTATAGCAAACTTTGCTAGCACGTATTCATTAAAATTTCCCAAGTGAAGAAAGAAATGCCAGTTATGAATGCTATAGTTTAAAATCGAATGGCATTTTTGGAGAATGTCAAGAGATTTCTATGAACCTCATCAGCAAAGACCGTGCTCCATCAAACAAAGGAGTCAGATCAAGAACAGAAAAAAAACACACACACACACACAAGAGAAAGAATGTGGACATTCTCTCTCTGTTTGAAAATCGAATGTGAAAGGGTGAAAATAGTCTTGTGTTTCTGAGGTTTTGGTAAAAATCTTTGTCAAAGAATAATTTTATAGAAAGAGAACGTAATAATACACATAGTATAAGTATAGAAAAATATTTTGGGTGAGAAATAGTGATATGCAGTGAATGTTGAGAGTGGTTCTCCTTTGGGAGGAAGGATTATGCGTTTTCATCTTCTATGTTAAGTATTTCTGTAATAATAGGATTTTGAGAATTAATAACTGCTTCTATAAACAACGAACCTTAATTTAGGCACAGAGACCTGAATCGGAACATACACCATGTCAGTTCTGCAAGATATTGATCAAAGGGTTCTGAAAATCTGTTATATGTCATAGTTAAGGAAACTGTTGATGGCAAGATTTTAAGGCATAAAGTTGTCCATATGAGAGAATTTACAAAGTGGTGACATATGGAGGCTTCAATATAAATAAAAAAAATGTGTTAGGATTGTGTTTGTGACATGGACATATCACCATCCCCTTTACTCAAATCTCTTTCCCTGGTTATTTGGACTTTCTCATAACCATTTTCATAGTTAACACTGGTTTTACTACATTCTTGGAATGGGGGTGGAGATGGAGACAGGAAGGAGAAGTCTTAACTGAGAGAGAAAGTATTCTTCAAGGCAGGCCGTGATCTGCAGAAATCTCTCAGAGGTGTCTCTCTAAGCACTCCTGTTCTTAATTTTTGTTGAAACCATGCACACTCCTTTGATGTCCTGTGTCTAGTAATACACACCTTCTTCCTTTCCAGCCAGCCATATGAACTTATTTACATCACAAGCCTCTGCCAGAGGCCAGGAAACAGATCTGTACAGTATTTCCAAACACGCTCAAGAAAGGAAGTGGCCCAGTAGTTTTCATAAAAGTCAATGACATCTAGCAAATGGCCTTAGAAATATCTAGGAAGGACTATTCACAATTGCTTCAACCTGACATGACAGTACCTGTCTCAGATGAAATTGCACATTACTGGATGGTCTTTTAAACATTCATCCGAAGTCATGCCGTCAACAAGACAGTTTCAGCTGCCCAGAAAAACAGATGTTAAGTGGTGATTGTGCTTTGAAATAGAAATAAAGTCAAGGCCCTTCTATTGCTTTTGAGTAAGTCAAGCTGTCTAAAAAGCAAAACAATTGAAATGAAAAACATTCTTTTATAGTGCAGTTTTTTTACTCACAATTCACCTTGTGCTATCTGTGCGTGCAGTCCTATCTATTTATATAATTAGGAGAGAATTCTAAAAGCAAAGTTCGTACATAGACTTGCTAATCAATCAGCTGTATAACATCAGGTCTTCACTCACCTTGTTATATTATATTAGAAGTAAACTGTTAATTATAAAAACAATTGTATGCTCTGTAGGCAAGCATAAGATTATTAACCGTTCAATTTATAAATTAAACAAGAATAAATGTGCCGTAATACATCATACATTGATGGCTCCAGTTCTTAAAACCAGGTCTTCCTTTTTTTCAAAACCCAGAAATTTTTGGATTCTCAAAATAAGACTTCCCTTTTAAATTTCATCACTTTTAATTCTTATGTGCTGAGTTTAGACATGCTCAATAGTAGTAGGAAGCATCTTGCTGTCAAAGCATTTCTTTGCTCAGTTGCATTCTTTTAACAGGTCTCGGGGTACAAGCCTCCAAAAGGCAATTTGCTCCCATAATCTGTGCCCCTGCAACGTCTCCATCCAGCAGCTTGGAGTGCCTTTCGTTCTCCTGTGTTGAAATCACCATTAGGTCTTCCTAAATGAGAGGAGAAGCCTCACTCAGCATTCTTTCCCCACTTCGGGGTAATAGTGACCTTTCTTCATTGTTTGAGGGCTGCCGCACCTCATGATTAATCTACCAAGAATGTAAGACTAATGTCTTATTCTAGCACTGACTTTCTAAGGGACTTTGTCAACTCAGGCGTGTATGTGTGTGTATGCGTGCATATATATTGTATATGTGTATTTGTATCTTTAGAAGAGAAATATAATTTGATTTACGTAACACACTAATTTTAAAGGGACAGTTAATTTTTAAATACTAGTGAATATATTCTCCATGAGTTGTAGAAAGTTGTAGAGTTGTAAACCTCTGAGGTACAATTTAGTCCAATACTGTTTTGTCACGCGAAGCACTGATAGCCTAAATCCTGTTTACTGAGTCTTAGGCAGTTGCTCAAGTATTTCAAACATTATTCCACGCTTTTAAAAATGAATTAGGGCAGCTCCTCAGAGACTGTGTTAATAAGACTTTCTAAAAATTGAAAACCAAAAATTTAAAATAATCATCTGAATATATCCAAATACCTAGATGTTTGACATTACATATTAAAATGCTCGGAGATTCTTGTAGAGAACCCTCATCCTAATGTTTGAAGTCAGGTAGCTATGGTCTGTGTCAACTATGAAAATAAGCTTTGGTCCACAAGTGGCCTTGACTTTGCCCAGAGCTTATAAATGATCAGTGTGTGCTCAAAGGAATCAGGCAACACGCAATGGAAATCAGGTATCATGCCTTAGAGACACAAAGTAGACTCTTCGTCACCTAAACATGGAATTTTATGTTTGGAAGGAGCACAAACTGCTATTTTGGAACCTTGGGTTAGGTTCCATTGAATGGTAAATATATGATAACTTGTCTTTTTTTTTTTTTTTTACAATGCCTCCCTACCTTTGTATCTCCCCTTCATCAAGTTTCATTAGATATTTCTGTTCTAGCTTCCAAACTGAGCGAACCAACCATGCTGTGTTTCCTCAAGGCCCAACTCTAGGCTCTTTTAAAGAACTTAAGCTGATTACTTTGTCCACATTAATCAACACTAGTATCTTATTTCATTACCCTTTCCGGTTAAGCTATTTGCAAAATGTTGATGATGGTCCTCTCTACATCAGCTTCCAGACTGGTCACCTGACTGGAAAGTGGGGAGTGCAGAGTGGATTTAGAGAAAAGGATCCTTAATTCCGTATATTCACCAGGCATTATCCATAGATGGAATAAATTCTTTACTTTGTATTAAAAAATAGCTAATATTTGTTACTTACTTGCACGAACTATGTAATTTAATTCTCACAACAAGTCTAGATATTATCTCCATTTTATAAATGAGGTGTCTGGGACCTAGAGTGATTTAGTAACTTGTTCATCATCAAACAGGTAGTTAGTGGCAGAACTGCTTTCCACCTAGTCAGTATGACTCCCAAATTCTTAATTACTACCCTCTATTACTTCCAGTGTAAAAATTATTAGGTTGAACCACATGCAATTGCCATTTTTCTAGGTTGAGAATACCCGAATATTAGCAATTTCATGATTCAACCTTGTTATTTCTTAACTATTAGCTTATATAAAGTACTAATTCATTAAAAAATATAATTGAATCTAGTGTATTTTAGCAACATGTATTTTCTCAGATGCAGAAATTGAAAATATAGCTACTATCTTATGGGGAGTATCGTAGCCTGGGTTTCCTAGAAAATACAGCTGGAGACAAAGATTAAGTTCTTTGACTTAATTGGAAGGTGAAATCTCAGAACCACAAGAGTAAGGGAAAAAGAGAAGGTGAAGCAGGGAAGAAAGAAAAGATTATAAATTAATGAGCTGGTTACAGTTTAAAACACACACACACAGAGCTGGTTATTCAGGCTTACAGGGTATCTTTTTGTGCACGAAGTATCCAGAACAGTCTGTCAATGAAATGAAGACAAAGGAGTTCATCTGCTGGTTCCTTCCCATTTCCTAACTCTCCCCGGTCAAAGTTCAACCCTTTCAGGTTAAGTTATCTGGTCTCTCTGGGCAGATCTCACATGTGTCATGTGAGTCTGGAAGTTGTAGAAGCCAGAGGCCACGATGGGTTCGTACTGACTGGACCATATCTGCTATGGGTTGATAAAAGGTTGACTAAAGGTGGTGCTGATGCCCAGTTCTCGTCGCAGGAGATCCTAAGACAACCCATAGCGTTAGTATACGAGGCCAGGGCAGCAACTGCTGGGGTGATCCATGGAGGAAGCAGCTGAGGCCCAGATGGCAGGGTGGACCAAGAAAGTCTGGGCAAGATGATAAACTAGATCTGGTCTGGGAGAATCTCAATTTTATTTGAAGGTTAGAAGAATTCCTGATAATCTAAACAGCTGAAAAATCACAGAAAAATATGGTCTTTTTCTCCTGTTAGCAGATTGATAATTGTTTCCTACTTCTTTTCTTGGGTTGCCTTATTATCAGTCGTTCCTAATGAAACCATGAAGTTTGAACATTATGCTTTTAGAAGTAATATATCCTGCCCAAAACAATAACAAACAAAAAAACCTCGAATCTACAATTCAGGAAAGAGTAATTAAGACTCTTGTTTGGTACAAAAAAGGGGAGTAGCATCATTCGTAAATATCCAGGGCTCATCTCTATTTGGGAAAAGATGTTTGTAATTTTTAAAGCTCACTGATAACCATGAGTTTGCCTTTTACATTCATCGGAAAGAGAGCATCTCCCATGACACAGTGCCCCCAAATACTGCTGTATGGAATAGATCTGAAGAAATACTCAGTTACCCAGACAATCTTGACCACAAGTCTATTGTTGTTGGATGCGTCCCATTTCAGTATTGGCTAGAACTGACCTTTCGTGGTTGATCCACCATTCTGAACAGCCCATGGCTTGAGGTATTAGGATGTCAGCCAAATTGAAGGAAATATAATCCTAGAACACAATGTATTGCTATTTTTTTTTTTCTCTCTTTAGATAGGTTTTCAAAAAGAGCTTAGGGATGAGAAAGTTGAGTGGGAAGGAAGAGACAAGAGGAAGGACAGTAAAAGGCATTTTCCATAATCCCATGTTCTGGGGTTGCCATTAGAGTGAGCAGCCTTATGACAGCTGCCAATACCATTGTCCCTACGGCCCAGCTCACTGATGTTAAGACAATCTCTTCAGGTGGAGAACAAATGACAAGATGATATGTTTTGTCTGCCTGAGTAAGGAGCCTGCATGTAAATACAACAGAGTTACTCACTTTAGAGAAATCTTGCTTTGTTGTTTGGTGAACAAAACTCCTTTTCCTATCTAAGGTCTGCCACAGGACGCAGACATGATGAGAAAGGTTCCCACACCTGTGGTCTTGGTGTACCTGGAAACCTCATTTACTTGGAATGTTTCTTTTAAAACTGCCAGATTTTCTAGTTTTAAGACTATTTGTTAACTTTAATTGTAATTCACTGTGGAGCTGGCTAAACTTCAATAGCTGAAAAGACTAAAAATATAATTATATAAAGAATGGGCAAGCTGGATCAGTTTAGAATTGGCTCAGATTTTCATCTTATTCTTTCATGGCCCCAGATTTGAATATTTCTTAAAGTTTAGAGCAGAATATTTTTTAAAAAATATAAAGAGGAAAATGAAACTAATTCTCAATATTCTGCAGTGATATGACAAGCAACAGCATGATTTTTTTTAAAAGTTCATAGTAAAAACTTGGACAATACTTTATGTCCCTGTAAGTGCCCCCTTCCCTCCCAAATTACACTGCTTATTTGGGACCTTTTTCATTCCTCTGTGTTCGTTTTTGAAATATTAGGAACACGGAAATGGTCAAAATACACCCAAGTTGAAGGAAAAGACTGAAATATGAATATCTGGCTACAGTTGACTGATTAGACTGTGACAAAAATTAAGTCCTAGAAACAGCTTGGATCAAAGTCCTGGAGTTTTTATATGAAATGTCAAACCCTTGGAATCATTTAACTCAATCAACATTGTTATTATTTTTTCTAACACTGGATGCCTGGCCAGTGATGGGCAGTTACTGGGAATGAGAAGAGAAGGTATGCATTTTGTCATTGCCCTTGAATAAAGCAAGATACACAGAAGCAAGATATGTCAGGA